>NW_024719048.1:0-34828 GCF_018991925.1 Homarus americanus | reverse complement strand
CTCCTCCACATGCTTCAAGATGTGAAATGGTATCTTGCTCTTCCACTCCTCCAGGACTACCAAATTTAACAAATCCTGAAATGTGGAGGTCTCTGAAGCCTCTAACCACTTCTTAAAAAACCTAAGCTTTTCTTGAGCAAACTCAACAAAGGTGTGGGAAAATGGTTTGGTTAGTTTACGAAACTTCTGCCGGTATCCATCTGGCGTGATAGGATAAGAGGTGAGGATATTCTTTTTTACGTTATCATAGTCATCAGTCTGGTCTAAACAGTTATAAACTCTACGAGCCTTACCACATAATTTAGGAACTAACACTGACACCCACTGGTCCTTTGGCCACTCATTCTTCCCGGCTATTTTCTCAAAAGTCCTAAATGACCCGTCCATATCGGATTCATCAAACCCGGGAACAAGGGAAGAAGCAGTAGCAGGGTTAAAAGCAGCTAGTTTCTCTCTTAATGCCACTTCTTTTGATTTAAACTCCGATGTTAAGGTGACTTCTATCTCTCTTACCTGTAGTTCTTTCAGTCTAACCTCCTGCTCCAACTTGGCCTGTTCCATCATTTCCTCATGCTCCAACTTGGCCTGTTCTAACCTTCCCTCATGCTCCAACTTTTGCTTCAACTTGGCCTGCTCCAACTTGGCCTGTTCCAACTTTTCTTCATGCTGCAATCTTGGCCTGTTCCAACTTGTCCTGCTCCAACTTGGCCTGTTCCAACTCGAGTTCTTTCATTTTGATTTGGAACTCGAACCTAGCTCGTTCTAGTTCTAAGGCGTCTATTCGTTGTGTTTCTTCTTGAGGGCTAGCCAGACCTGAGGCAACTTCTGAGTGAGGAGGGGTGGTGGATAGTGGTTGAAGTTTCTTGGACATGGGCGTTAATCTGTCAACAGCGGATTCTTTTAAAACTTCTTGTTGAACCAACACTTCAATCACATGATTTTTAACATTTCCTTAGTCAGTTGCTGTGAAAATGGGATATTGTAATAGTTGGCTATTTCTTTCCATTCTTTCTTCAGGATATTAACACGTAATTTAGCTACGGAAGGATTTTCAATAAAATCCTGGAGATCAAAACCTGAGGTGGCCATTGTTAAGAAAAATAGGATAAATTAACTAATGGTCAAAAGATAAGATAAGTGGATAACCCTAGAAAATATCACGGCAGGGGATAACCAGAAAGTCCCGGAAACTAACCAAGTTATACCTAGGGAAATTACACTTATGATTATTGTTCTTCTGAGAAGATCCTTAGATAAGGATAAGAGACTTGAAAGAGGTAGGGCGTATTACGGCATTAATATAAAGATCCGGATTAACAACCCTGATATACTTGAAAGAGGAAGGGCGTATTACGGCATTAATATAAAGATCCGGATTAACAACCCTGATAAATGGTATGATTGACCCCGAATGAGATAATGAGAAGAACAATAATGGAGGCTTTATAATTATGGGGTCCTGGTAGAGCGGGGCGTCCCAAGATATCACTTCACCCTAAACTAGTGACTATGGAACAGCCTACTCTGGAGTGAGGGTACGGCATTAAACAGATCCGGATTCTTCCCTACACTCGATAAGACTTACTACACGACTGCCACGTGTAATAACAGGCAAGCCTTATGACACTTGGAACCTAATATCCTACGGCTGTCACTCTTACTGTACGATAATACCAATATATGCACACACATATGAAGGAAACTTTAAACCACCGTAAAGCAATTATGAACAGAAGTGACTGGGAGGAATAATTAACACTGAGTAACAAGGGAGGAAGGAATATGGTACTTAAGGTCGTGTCCTGTCACGGTCGCCATTTGTTACGAGTTGGGGATTTAGAATATAGTTATACGTCTACCCAGATCCCAACAGGTAACAAAAAAAACAAAACAAAGACAATCGGACTATAAAAGGGTAGACAAAGGATGCGAGTTTTCGTTGTGTATAATAAAGTACCATAAATTCCTTAACAAAATATTCAGCTTCCTATAAATTACCCTTAACCAAACTTAACCTAAACATTAACAGTATATACATATTAATACAACATAAAACAATCGTGAAGCAAGGTGGACGTGGGGAGGCAATATAAGATTACAAATACTTAAGTGCGGAGTTGAGATGGCTGACGAGCAAGGCTGAGTATTGTAGAAGACCGTAGGTAGTCACTGTGCCGTAGGTTTAGAGGATAGATGATCCTGTGGTCACTTCCCAGAGCCAAGTGCTCTCTCCTCGAATTGGAGCTCACAAAGAAGACTTGGAGGAAGTGACGCAACAACCAGGATATGGAAAAGGGAAACCCCGGAGTGTTAACTAAGACGAGTCATACTCGTGTCTCGTCCCTAGATGGCGTTGCTCGTGGTGCTGGGTAGGTAGATCAGGACAATAGATGGCGTGGTTCGTAGTGCTGGGTGGAGGGGTTCGTAACAACAGAGAGAGAAGACTGGCAGTATAGGGGCTCTCATGATTTCTAGCCAAGATATTCCGGAGTCCAAGAGACAGGAGGCTGCCACAGAGAGACAGAAGAGGAGAAGAGTTGCCGAGGAAAAGAGACTTGAGAAGGCCCAGGGTGAGGTAAAAAAGGCCGATGATTGGAGTCAAGCTGATTCAGAGTTTAATGACTTCCCCATAGCTGATCCGAGTGCTGACCAGGAGAATGGTGACTTTGTCCCTAACCCAGAAAATAATGATCCCAAACCTTCCAGGCATAAGATTCGAAATAGGAAAGATATCCCGAGCATAGCTCTGGCCAGCATGCGACACCACACTGGTCTCAGAGAAACTGCAGAGATAGCAACAGCTGCCTGGATTGATGGTGGTTTGATAACACCTGATGATGTTCACCTGGTGATAGATCAAACAAAGTAAGGAGAGCTCAGGAGAAACTTGTCAGTAACCTAGAAGAGGAGCTTTGATATGGCAAGAGAAAATGGAATCAATTGTTTGTTCTTTTGATGGGGAGGTGGATGACACTAAAGTGTTCATGAAAGGAGATTCTGGGACAAGTTGTTCCCTGCCATGGTGAAGGAGGAACACTACTCCTGCTGCAGGAACCCAGGAGGGGAAGTGACAAAGTGAATTTCACCCCAGAGAAAGATGACATCAGGAAACCAGCTGAGATAGTGGCAGATAACATTGTGAACTGGCTCAGAGAGGAACGTAGACCAGACCCTGCAGGCCATTGGAGGGGACAGCACCAACACGAACACAGGGTGGCAAAGGGGGGTCATACAGTGGATAGAGCGGAAGATTGGGAGGAAGCTGGTCTGGATTGTTTGTGACCTCCACACCAACGAGTTGCCACTCAGACATCTGATCCAGGAGCTGGATGGCAAGATTCTTTCAAACAACAGATGGTCTGGTCCTCTTGGCAAGATGCTGGACTCTGCCACTGAGTTAGAAATAAATCCGAGCCTTGAAAAAATCACAGTTGGCCCTCCACTCGTTGAGCTTGCACATACTGTCATTGACGACCTGAGTACTGACCAGTACTATGGTTACATGATTTGCAGTGCCATCAAAACTGGGGTCATGCCCTTGATAGACTTGCTTACCTGCAGATAGGTCCAGTCTCACATTCTAGGTGGCTCACAACGGCTCTCAGGTTCTGCAGAATTTGGGTCGCTCATCATAAACTGAAAGGAACCAGCTTCACAACCTGAGACTTATTGTCCAATTCATCGTGACTGTCTACTTGCCAAATTGGTTCAACACCAAGGTCAAGTCATCGTTCTCCGAAGGTCCGAGGTATGTTCTCTTCCAGCTTGAGCTCCTGAGGAGTCAGCCAAGGAAGGTTGTTCAGATTGTGGAGCAGACTATGAGGAGATCTTCCTGGTATGCTCATCCCGAGGCAGTTCTGCAGACAATGCTCTGCAGTAAGGATGAGGAGGAGAAGAGTGGCAGTGACGAATCAGATGGTGACGATTCCTTCCAGGGCTTGTGAAGCACTCTGAAGTCAATGAGGTGCCAAGACCTCACTGACGACAGATCTGATAACATCCAGGCTGCAGAGCCTCTTACTGCAGCCTCACCAATGTTCAAGCCAGAGCTTTCCCATAAAACATGTCCCTGCCTGGCCCTCGCACACCCAGAGGATAGAGCGTTGTGTACAGCAAGGGAGCGAGGCCAGCAGTCACGTGTACAGCCAGGAGAGGAGGGAAGGCTACATCCGAGCTCAGGTGGTCAGCAGGGAGGTGATGAGTAGAAACAGAAGCAAGAAAGACATGTTCTCTATGGTGTGCAGCAACACCGGGTCGTAGTAGTAAAACCGGTTTTTGTATTTGATGATTTTGTTTTCTAAAGGAATATTAAATTTAATAAATGTGTCAAGATCATTCGTTTCACTTTTCTGGATCATTTTCATCCCAATAAATTAACCTGATAAATTTACTTTACTTTAAATAAGCTATTTAGTGGTGTTGGTAAAAGGGTGGGAATACTGAATTTTCATAAGATTTCAAGTTAAAATTTACCTAGCAAAAAATGAAAACGTTTCAAATCTGAAGATATCACATGATTCTGCACATAGAACTACATCATTAATACCATGGGCCGATTTTTCAAACTCAAAAAAAAAAAATTCGCCTCCGTATGACACACCCTAATGCTGCATGATCGTTGCGTGTGTGTGAGTGTGCGCCTTGAGGGGGAGGGAGGGGGTTATCACAGTGGCCAATGATCTTGTAAATTCTGGCCAATAAATAAGCATAAATGGTTCAGACCTGTAGCAGAAGCTGGGAGTACCACCCTAATATGTGGTAACACATTCTACTCATACTTTTTGTTTTGTCCTACGTATTTATATCTTTGCTTAATATATCATGTGTTGTAACTGCACAGGTAACTGCTCAACTCTCCCCCCCCCTCCAGCCTCCCTACACTCTGACCCTCCTCAACCCCGCATTACCCCGCCACCCACTCACACACCGGCTCCAGTCCTCCGCCGGCCTCCCTCTCTCTCTAGCTCGTGAATGCTTCGGATTCAAAACTCGATACTCCCGGGGTTCACACCACAAAGAGAGGGTGCATTGACAATGCTGAGTGCACCAGTTGGAAGTGGAAGAGGCTGTACATACACTTACAGGTACAGTCTCGTTCAAGATTCTTCGATCACTGCTGGAGACAGTTGGCAACCCCAAGGGCTGTTTGTTTACTAAAGTACGTAGCATAATATAATACTAAACAACAAAGCCAACCATTAAATAAGCCATTAATGTCTCACCATTTCCTCCAATATGTCATGGAAGCCACACATCCTCAACATTGCTAAAGCTGCCTCCCGAAAGTTGGGAATGCTGTACAGATGCCGTAGCTACTTCACTCCTGTGCAGTTGCTTCAAGTATATAAGGGATTCATTCGTCCTAACTTGGAGTACTGCTCTCATATCTGGGGTGGCTCTTCTTCTGTTAGATAGGGTGGAATCAAAGGCATTTCGTCTTATTGACTCTTCTCCTTTAGTTGATAATCTCTCTTTCCTTTCTCTTCGCCGCAATGTTGCTTCACACTCTCTCTCTTTTACAGGTACTTTAACGGGCAATGTTCGGTGGATTTGGCATCCTGTGTACCGCCGGCAAGGCCGTGGGCTCGTAACACACGTCTTGCCCGCGGTGCCCACCGTTTCTCTGTGGATGTCGGTCACACTAGAATAACCCGTTATAGTGCATTCTTCTTTTCTCACACAGCCAAACTGTGGAATGCTCTGCCTTCTTCTGTGTTTCCATACTCATATAATGTCTCGCTTTAAAAAGCTGGTTTTCCGGCATCTTCTTAGTGTAGATTAATATAGCTTTTTTCTTTTTTCTTTTCAATTTCTTTCTGTTCTTATTTTCTCGCCACCCCCCCCCTCCCCAGGTCCCGTTGTGGGTTGTTGACCTGTGCCCGGGTGGGCTAATTCCCGTTAAAAAAAAAGTAACCAAACCGATAACCTTTTACATCCATTCATAATTTTTACTACATACTACAGGTGCTCTTCTACTTATGAACAACTTGCGTTCCTGAGGCTTGTTTGTAAGTTCAACTTTACTCCTATAGATACCAAACATTGCAAAAAATTCAAAGATTATGGATATTTAGTACAGCTATACCCTTTAATACAGCCTTAAAACCTGGCTCACTCTTCTCTTCTTAGGTAAAGTTTGTTCTATCTTGAATTTTCTACAAAATAATCCAGTCTCATCCATATTAAACACCTGTTCTGGCAGGTAACCAACCCCCTTCAGTGATGTTGTTTGTATCTCTGAAAGTTTGTAAGTCGAATGTTCTTAAGTAGAGGAGCACCTATATAGTAAACAAACGGCCTTGAATTGCCAGCTGTCTTCAGCAGTGTTCGAAGAATCTTGAACGAGATTGTACATACACATTCGGGTACATACACATTCAAGTAAATCCACATACAGGTACATACAACATACAAAATATCGCGATTGGAGTAATATTTAACTGCTTTTATTAACAGAAGGCTTCTCGGATATTAAAAAAGACTAATTGTAAACACTTTCTTTACAAACACACGACCATGACCAAGGAATCCAAATAAAACTAACTCCTTGTAAGTGACATAATTGGGTATAGATAATAATCATAGTAATAACTTCTAACTTGAGACACAGATTTTGACTGGTTATATGAGACCTTGTTCCAAAAGTTCCTGGGTGTGAGAATTATTACTTGTGTTCTGTTTAATAATAATAATAATAATAATAATAATAATAATAATAATAATAATAATAAGAAATTTTCATAACAATATTGACAATAACAACACAACAGCAATATTAATAACATTATTAATGATGAATATAAACAATACCAATAGTTTTTATTAATAATAGTAATAATATTGAACGAAAATACTAACGGCAAGTGTATAAGGCAGGTGTACATATGTGAGGAATGATACCAGGTGTTGCTATATTATACATCAACCTTAGCAGACATAATTATGGAGTGGTGGACCCCCTGTTGTGTGTGCGCCAGGGAGAATACCAGAAAAGGCAGGTTGTGTGTTATGGAAACTAATAAGTATAGGTTGTACACACACCAGGCTGTCAGTACTGATTAGTCACAGGTTACACGAGGGAGGTATTTAAACAAGTAATATTTGTTCCATCTGTTGCTCATGTCAGGTACAATAACAAGTGAATCTGAATTAATTGTTCAGGTTCTGTTTCTGACCAGAGTTAAACTGTGTTGGAGGTGTGTGTGTGTGTGTGTGTGTGTGTGTTCGCACACAGGGTGGTGAAATGCGTCTAGTGTGGCAGCACTATGTTAGTGCTAAGGTGCAAGCACTGCTTGCTACCTATCGCTTTCAGCTGCCGCCGCTGGCTAGTCATCGTGGCAACCAGAGAAGCAACTTGCATAAGTCTTCCCTGCCAGTAAACAGCCTCTTCACCATCAAAACTGCTGTTGTGCCTCCTCGTAGTAACCCACGGTAACTGGGTGCCTCGTGGGACCAGGCTAGACCAGCAGCGGATCTCGGAGTAGCAGTGGGCCTCAGAGGGATGGCGCGTAGACCCACTGGCATGTGGACAAGTCCTGGAGCCTACCAACCATTGCCCTGCTGCCTTACGGATTAACCTTGGTAGGAACAACACAAGTACTACATATTCCCTACAACACTAGTACAACATATTCACTACAACACTAGTACAACATATTCACTACAACACTAGTACTACATATTCTCTACAACACAAGTACTACATATTCACTGCAACGCTAGTACTACATGTTCACTACAACACTAGTACTACATATTCATTACAACACTAGTACTACATATTCACTACAACACTAGTACTACATATTCATTACAACACTAGTACTACATATTCATTACAACACTAGTACTACATATTCACTAAAACACTAGTACCACATTTTCACTACAACACTAGTACTACATATTCATTACAACACTAGTACTACATATTCATTACAACACTAGTACTACATTTTCACTACAACACTAGTACTACATGTTCTCTACAACACAAGTACTACATATTCACTACACCACTAGTACTACATATTCACTACCACACTAGTACTACATGTTCACTGAAACACTAGTACCACATTTTCACTACAACACAAGTACTACATATTCATTACAACACTAGTGCTACATATTCATTACAACACTAGTACTACATTTTCACTATAACACTAGTACTACATGTTCTCTACAACACAAGTACTACATATTCACTACACCACTAGTACTACATATTCACTACCACACTAGTACTACATGTTCACTACAACACTAGTACTACATTTTCACTACAACACTAGTACTACATATTCACTACAACACTAGTACATGTTCACTACAACACTAGTACTACTTGTTCACTACAACACCAGTAATACATATTCACTACAGAACTAGTACTACATATTCACTACAACACCAGTACTACATTTTCACTACAACACTAGTACTTCATATTCATTACAACACTAGGATTACATATTCACTACAACACTAGTACTACATATTCATTATAACACTAGTACTACATATTCACTACAACACCAGTACTACATATTCACTACAACACTAGTACTACATATTCATTACAACACTAGTACTACATATTCACTACAGCACTAGTACCACATATTCACTACAACACTAGTACTACATATTCACTAAAGCACTAGTATTACATGTTCTCTACAACACTAGTACTACATGTTCACTACAACACTAGTACTACATATTCACTACAACACCAAGTACCACATGTTCCCAAATCAGTACTACACACATTCACTACCACAATTAGTACTACATGCTTACACCAATTAGTACTACATATTCACTACCATTGACTAGTACTTACATGTTCTCTACAACACTAGTACTACATATTCATCACAACACTAGTACTACACATATTCATTTCACCACACTAGTACCACATGTCTCTGCAAATAGTAGGCCACACATTCACTAAAACACACTAGCACTACATGTTTCTACACCACTAGTACTACATATCTGACTACCACAATTAGCACTTACAATAAACACTAGTACTATTATCCACCACACACTAGCACATATTCACTACCACACTAGTACTACATGTTCTCTACACCACAAGTACTACATATTCACTACCACACTAGTACTACATGTTCTCTACAACACTAGTACTACATATTCAATACAACACTAGTACTACATGTTCTCTACAACACAAGTACTACACATTCTCTACAACACTAGTACTACATATTCAATACAACACTAGTACTACATGTTCTCTACAACACAAGTACTACACATTCTCTACAACACTAGTACTACATATTCAATACAACACTAGTACTACATATTCAATACAACACTAGTACTACATGTTCTCTACACCACAAGTACTACATATTCACTACCACACTAGTACTACATGTTCTCTACAACACAAGTACTACACATTCTCTACAACACTAGTACTACATATTCAATACGACACTAGTACCACATGTTCTCTACAACACTTGTACTACATGTTCACTACAACACAAGTACTACACATTCTCTACAACACTAGTACTACACATTCTCTACAACACTAGTACTACTCCTTCTCTACAACACTAGTACTACATATTCACTACCACACTAATACTGCATGTTCTCTACAACACTAGTACTACACATTCTCTACAACACTAGTACTACACATTCTCTACAACACTAGTACTACATATTCACTACCACACTAATACTGCATGTTCTCTACAACAGAAGTACTACACATTCTCTACAACACAAGTACTACATGTTTTCTACACTACTAGTACTACATATTCACTACCACACTAGTAATGCATGTTCTCTACAACACTATTACTACATATTCATTACAACACTAGTACTACATATTCACTACAACACTAGTACTACATATTCACTACCACACTAGTACTACATGTTCTCTACAACACTAGTACTACATATTCACTACAACACTAGTACTACATATTCACTACCACACTAGTACTACATGTTCTCTACAACACTAGTACTACATATTCACTAGAACACTAGTACTACATATTCACTACCACACTCGTACTACATGTTCTCTACAACACTAGTACTACATATTCACTACAACACTAGTACTACATATTCACTACAACACTAGTACTACATATTCTCTACCACACTAGTACTACATGTTCTCTACAACACTAGTACTACATATTCACTACAACACTAGTACTACATATTCACTACCACACTAGTACTACATGTTCTCTACAACACTAGTACTACATATTCACTACCACACTAGTACTACATGTTCTCTACAACACTAGTACTACATATTCACTAAAACACTAATACTACATATTTACTACCACACTAGTATTACATGTTCAATACAACACTAGTACTACATATTCACTCCAACATTAGTATTAAATATTCACTACAACACTAGTACTACATATTCACTACCACACTAGTACTACATGTTCTCTACAACACTAGTACTACATATTCACTCCAACATTAGTATTAAATATTCACTACAACACTAGTACTACATATTCACTACCACACTAGTACTACATGTTCTCTACAACACTAGTACTACATATTCACTCCAACATTAGTATTAAATATTCACTACAACACTAGTACTACATTCACTCCATCACTAGTACTCTACTACTGCCCGTGTACCATGTACTGTATGTTGTCGAAGGTAACTGTTCCAACCTAAATCTAATAAGCATGTGCTGACGTTGCTTTAACGTAATTTATAAATCCTTAATCTTAAAATACTGAGGTACTGTAACTATGGTTAGTACGTACAAATTAACTTTGGTTATGTGTGTTCTCTTGTTTGGGTTTTGGGTGTTTCTGTTTTGCATGGAATATCGACTATAATGTGAAAAAGAACAATTAAAATTAGATTTAAAACGGATACAGTCTCGTACCGATAGGACGTTACACCGGAGCATGAACTTCTTGTTGAGCTTCATGAGGGACCCACCTGTGTCCGAGCCCCGTCCGGCAACCTGTGACTCCCCCTTGAGACAAATACCAGTCGTAGGCCGATATATGAAATATAAATGTCTCATAGGGGAGGTGTAGCAACTGCGTGATTTGATTAAATAAGCCATGATGGAGTCTTTCCCCATCGAGTTCCTTCTGCTGATATTGTTTAAAGTTGTCGCTTTGCTTCTCACTCTCTTCGGAATTCGAAAATTGTATAAATTAATAAAATCTCGAAATGGATCATCCAAGGTCGTGCCTTCAGGTAGTGCGCCTGAAGACATTTTGCCTGAAGACATTCTGCCTGAAGACATTCTGCCTGAAGATGACCTATCTGAATACATTTTGTCCAGGGATGACCGTATAACTTTTATTGGGACTCGGATGAAAAACATAAAAATAGAAGAGTTTGACCCAGAGGTTGAGCCCCCAGTCACCTTTTAATAGTTCATAGAAAAAGACCTAACCGATAAAGAGCGTTTAAAGTTGTTTCGGCTTGTGGCAGCATTTGTTTCGTCCGCCCGTCAGTAAAGAATAACACTCAATAATGGTTGGCAAAACAATCTTTTTATAGCTCAAGATGACACGTAATTATATGCATACATCCCCGATAAGCAAATTGTACTGGGTACTTCAGAGCAAAACGTTTGTATAGACGAAAAGTAGTGGTCATACGAGAGGTTAAAGTAAAACCAGCATGAACTATGCACCCTCATAAAAGAAGGGACGAGAACAATGAAAAAGGTCCCACCTAAACTTGATGAGGCATTGACGCAGGCAATAAATAGCAGTGCCATGCTTCTAAATGCCCGAGAACTTCATAAAATACTCGATAATTAATTCAAAATACACAAAGTAAAATCATGTTTTAAGTGGATGAAGCTCATTAGGCGTAAGAAGACAACGTGATATGGGGTCGGAGAAAAGTTGGGGGTAGTTATTACAATCTTTATTGAATATTTTTTATTTACAATCCATTTCAATATTTTTTACTATTCATGATATAGAAAAACCTTCAATTAACGGACATCAGTCAAACGGGTAGTCTGTTATATAAAGGTTTCGCATCTAACGAACCTCGATATAACAGACTAAACTCTCCAATATGGACACATTCAGGTACAGTCACCCAAAAAAAAAGTCCTGCCGCGAACCATGAACCCCGAGAATCAGACTCTTGAATCCGAATTATTTATGGACAGAATAATGCATCAGTGTCTACTGCTTCGGGTTCACGAGTCTGAATCATGGTTCGCGATAGGACTTTTTTGGGTGACTGTACATACACATACATGTACAGCCTTTTCCGCTTCCAACGGGTGCAATCAGCGTTGTCAGTGTACCCTTTCTGTGTAGTGTGAACCCCAGGAGTATCGACTCTTCAATCCGCAGCATTCATGAACTTGGGAGAGAGGGAGGCCGGCGGAGGACTGGAGCCTGTGTGTGTGAGTGTGTGGGTGGCCGGGAAATGCGGGGGTTTGAAGAAGGTCAGCGTGTAGGGGAGGCTGGAGGGATGGGGAGAGTTAAGCAGTTACCTTTTTTTGTAGTTTAGCTTCAGAATATATTACTATCCATCTGTTGTCTACTGGACGGTGAGGTGAGGTGACGTCGGGAGAAAGGGGGTCGGGTGGGTGTCAGCGCTGGGCACAGTTTAGGATACAGGTGCACAGTGTTTAGTAAACAATCTTCATAATGTGAATGCAGAAACTTTATAATTTCTGGAGTTTGTTTAAATTGGGAAACTCCAATAACACGTTGTATTATGTGGACATAAAACACTGCTTGTTAACTGTTGGCAATACTTGAAGCATGACAATGTGTGCCGTTGTATGGGGATAAACGTTATTTATAAGAGCTTGTTGTATGCTAGAATACAATATTATATCTGATAAATTAAATGATATGATGGTATTGATAAGAGACGATGCACTAGCGTCGTGTAAGTTAAATATGGTTAAATGGTAAAATGAGGAAAATGGCAGCAATATGGCTGGTGAGAATAAGGACGTTGTCTCAGAATCTGTAGCGTTATTGTAATTATGAGTAGGATGGGTATATGTATATTGAGGTATATTCCATGTGTTATTTCTAAACTCACCTTCAAGGCAACGTAATAATAGTAATCTGTTACCTAAGAAACTAATTGTACACACGCCAGGCTGTCAGTACTTATTAGTCACAGGTTACACGAGGGAGGTATTTAAACAAGTAATATTTGTTCCATCTGTTGCTCATGTCAGGTACAATAACAAGTGAATCTGAATTAATTGTTCAGGTTCTGTTTCTGACCAGAGTTAAACTGTGTTGGAGGTGTGTGTGTGTGTGTGTGTGTGTGTTCGCACACAGGGTGGTGAAATGCGTCTAGTGTGGCAGCACTATGTTAGTGCTAAGGTGCAAGCACTGCTTGCTACCTATCGCTTTCAGCTGCCGCCGCTGGCTAGTCATCGTGGCAACCAGAGAAGCAACTTGCATAAGTCTTCCCTGCCAGTAAACAGCCTCTTCACCATCAAAACTGCTGTTGTGCCTCCTCGTAGTAACCCACGGTAACTGGGTGCCTCGTGGGACCAGGCTAGACCAGCAGGGGATCTCGGAGTAGCAGTGGGCCTCAGAGGGATGGCGCGTAGACCCACTGGCATGTGGACAAGTCCTGGAGCCTACCAACCATTGCCCTGCTGCCTTGCGGATTAACCTTGGTAGGAACAACACTAGTACTACATATTCACTACAACACTAGTAATACATGTTCTCTACAACACTAGTACTACACATTCACTACAACACTAGTACAACATATTCACTACAACACTAGTACAACATATTCACTACAAAACTAGTACCACATGTTCTCTACAACACTAGTACTACATATTCACTGCAACACTAGTACTGTATGTTTACTACAACACTAGTACTACTTATTCAATACAACACTAGTACTACATGTTCACTACAACACTAGTACTACATATTCATTACAACACTAGTAAGAACATAAGAACATAAGAATGGAGGAAACTGCAGCGGGCCTATTGGCCCATACTGGGCAGTCCCGTTTACACCCAACCCCTATTGCTCATATGCACACTGTGTGTGAAATGGCACAACACTTCATCTCTAATGGCAAGATAGCCGACATATTAAGATTGTATCCACTTTTTTGTACTCAGTAACTATATCAGTTCTCATGTACAGAATCAAATACGCAATGTGCTTGAATACCTCCCACGTAAATGTGAATAACAAAGTGTGAGGCCAGACATACTGCCTCACACGCCTGTTCTCACGCATTTGTGAATAAGTTACCCTTTATGTATAGAACTGAACAAATAATGTAAATGAAATACTGTGTAACTTTCGGTGCCATAATATCCTGACAACCGGGGTTAATTATTATGACCCTTTGTAAACCCTACTCTGTAATCCTTTTGCGCTACCGCTCACAGGATGAGTGTGGGGTGCACAATAAAGTAGCCGCTGCAAGCGGCAAAATCAAATCATATGAGCATCCAACCTATGTTTGAAGCAATTCAGCGTATTCGAGTTAATGATGATATTTGGTAACTTGTTCCATTCATCCACTACTCTGTTTCCAAACCAGTGTTTACCTATTTCACGCCTAAATCTAAATTTGTCTAATTTAAAACCATTGTTCTCGAGTTCGCTCCTGGTTGGATAATTTGAGTACCTTTGTAATGTCCCCTTTGTTTAGCCCTGTCTTCCACTTATACACCTCTATCAGGTCGCCCCTCGCTCTACGTCTCTCGAGGGAGTGCAAATTAAGATGCTTTAACCTGTCTCTATACTCAAGGTTCCTAATGCCCGGGATTAGTCTTGTCATTCTCCTCTGAATTCTTTCCAAGGATTCTATATCCATTCTGTAATACGGTGACCAGAACTGAACTGCGTAATCCAGGTGTGGTCTCACAAGAGCAAGATACAGTTTTAGGATGACCTCGCTAGTCTTGTAACTAACACTCCTTTGTATGAACCCAAGTACTTTATTAGCCTTGTTACGAGCAAAAACACATTGTTTACTTGGCTTAAGGTTCCTACTTATCATTACTCCTAAATCTCTCTCGCAGTCGGATTTCTCTATGGCATCGTTGTTCATCTGGTATCTGGTTTCCCTGTTTACATCTCCTATACTGAGTACTTTACATTTGTCGACGTTGAATTTCATCTGCCATTTTTCAGACCATTCGAAAAATTTGTTTAGATCTTCCTGTAGTTTTTGGAGTCCTCGTCAGATTTGATAACACGTCCTATTTTAGTGTCATCAGCAAATTTGCTTATGTTGCTGTCTATGCCGATATCTATGTCGTTTATGTATATAATAAACAATAATGGTCCAAGTACTGAGCCTTGGGGAACTCCACTTGTGACGTTTCCAATGGGACTTAGTGCCGTTAATGCTCACTCGCTGTTTCCTGTCCTGTAACCACGCCCTAATCCATTTAAGGATGTCACCTTTGATGCCATGAGCTTCTACCTTTCTAATTAGTCTTTCATGGGGGACTCTGTCGAAGGCTTTGCTAAAGTCGAGATATACCACATCATAATTGTGCCCCTCGTCCACTGATTCGAAAACTGATGAAAAGAATGTTAATAGATTAGTTAGGCAAGAACGTCCGCTTGTGAAGCCATGCTGGGAATCATTGATCAATCTGTGCTTCTCCAGGTGATTTCGAATAGAGTTTGAAATGATTGCTTCCAGTAATTTGCCTACTATTGATGTTAGACTGATTGGGCGGTAGTTAGAGGATAGTGATCTATCCCCCTTCTTGAAAATCGGTATTACATTCGCTATCCTCCAGGATTCTGGTACTACACCTGTTTTTAAGGACATGTTAAACAACTTTGCTAAGGGCATACTAAGCTCTTCCTTACATTCCTTTAATACTCTGGCAAATATCTCATCGGGACCAGGTGACTTATTAGGCTTTAGTTTGTCTATTTGCTTACTAACATCGTTACTAGTCACTACTATCTCACTTAATTTGTTTTCTTCACTATCTCTGAATAGAGTCGGTGCCTCGGGTATCATGTTTAGATTTTCGGTGGTGAAAACTGTTGAAAAATATTTATTCAAATTATTGCTCATTTCTCCGTCGTTACCAGTGAGCTCGCCGGAGTCTGACCGTATTGGTCCAATCTTTTCTCGTGTTTAGTTTGATACATTTGGTAGAATCCTTTGGGGTTTGTCTTCGCCTCCTTGCTATCCTTACCTCATTATTCCTCTTTGCTTTCCTTATCTCGGTTTTAACTCTACTCGCCAATACCCTATAATAGTCCCGGAGGTGAATTTCGCCACGATTTATCCTTCTACCTATAGCCTTCCTTTGGCCAATGATGTTCTTTAAATAATTATTTATCCATTTAGGGTCATTGTTGTCTGATCTGAGTTTTTTGTATGGTATGTTCTGCCTTTGTGCATTAAGTAACTCACTATTTAAATTTGTCGTGGAACTCGGCAATCTCAGATCTCGTTATCAGGTCGGTGTCATCTGTCAGGTTCACGGCCAAGCGCGACACCCCCTCTCTCAGCTGCCTCTTTAAACTGTCAAAGTTTGCCCTTCTGAAATCTGGTACTTTAGTGGAATTTTCCTTACGTCTGCCCTGAAAATCTAACTGGAATCTAATTTCTTTGTGGTCGCTGTTTGCAAGTTCGTTCCCTACCTCGACACTGCTAATGAGATTTTCTCTGTTTGACAGAACTAAATCGAGTATATTATTACCCCGTGTGGGTTCGGTTATATGTTGACTTAGAAAACAGTCCTGGATCGTCTCGAGAAAATCCTCTGATTCTGAGTTACCTGTAAGGTCAGTCCAATCTATTTGGCCAAGGTTAAAGTCGCCTACTATACAGACTTTGTTGTGTATGGAAGCCCTGCGCATTTCATCCCAGATAAGTCGCTCATTGACTCTATCAAGATTGGGAGGTCTATATATTACTCCTGTGATTAATTTTTCCCTACCGTCGATTAATTCTATCCAAATTGTTTCTGTATTCCGCTCAGTTTTTATTTCCTTATTTATTTCACACTTCAGATTATCCCTAACATAGATTGCTACTCCGCCTCCTTTCCTGGTCTGCCTATCGGTATGGAACAGTTTGTAACCCGCAATTTGGTATTCGACTGGTAATTCACGTGTGTCTAGGTTGATCCATGTTTCAGTGAATGCAATTATATCGATTTCTTCGGTACATACCAAGGCCTTAATATCATCCATTTTGTTTCTCATACTTCTACTGTTCGCGTAGTATACATTTAAGTTAGTCGTGTTCTGAGTCCTTCCCTTACCGCGTTTAGTTTTAAACTCCCTGTCTAATTTAGTACTACATATTCATTACAACACTAGTACTACATATTCACTGCAACACTAGTACTATATATTCACTACAACACTAGTACTACATATTCATTACAACACTCGTATTACATATTCACTGCAACACTAGTACTTCATATTCATTACAACACTAGTATTACATATTCACTACAACACTAGTACTACTTGTTCACTATAACACCAGTACTACATATTCACTACAACACTAGTACTATATGTTCACTACAACACTAGTACTGCATGTTCTCTACAACACTAGTACTATATATTGACTACAACACTAGTACTATATATTCATTACAACACTAGTACTACATATTCATTTCAACACTAGTACATGTTCACTACAACACTAGTACTACTTGTTCACTACAACACCAGTACTACATATTCACTACAACACTAGTACTACATACTCACTACAACACTAGTACTGTATGTTCACTAAAACACTAGTATTACATATTCACTACAACACTAGTACTACATGTTCTCTACAACACTAGTACTAAATATTCACTACAGCACTAGTACAACATATTTACTACAACACTAGTGCTACATGTTCTCTACAACACAAGTACTACATATTCACTGCAACACTAGTACTGCATGTTCACTACAACACTAGTACTACATATTCATTACAACACTAGTACTACATTTTCACTCCAACACTAGTACTACATATTCATTACAACACTAGTACTCCATGTTCTCTACAACACTAGTACTATATATTGACTACAACACTAGTACAACATATTCACTACAACACTAGTACAACATATTCACTACAACACTAGTACTACATTTTCACTACAACACTAGTACTACATATTCATTACAAGACTAGTACTACATATTCATTACAATACTAGTACAACATATTCACTACAACACTAGTACTATATATTGACTACAACACTAGTACTACATTTTCACTACAACACTGGTACTACATGTTCACTACAACACTGGTACTACATGTTCTCTACAACACTAGTACTACATATTCACTACAACACTAGTACTACATATTCATTACAACACTAGTATTACATATTCATTACAACACTAGCACTACATATTCACTACAACACTAGTACTACATATTCACTACAACACTAGTATTACATATTCATTACAACACTCGTATTACATATTCACTGCAAAACTAGTACTTCATATTCATTACAACACTAGTTTTACATATTCACTACAACACTAGTACTACTTGTTCACTATAACACCAGTACTACATTTTCACTCCAACACTAGTACTACATATTCATTACAACACTAGCACTGCATGTTCTCTACAACACTAGTACTATATATTGACTACAACACTAGTACAACATATTCACTACAACACTAGTACAACATATTCACTACAACACTAGTACTACATTTTCACTACAACACTAGTACTACATATTCATTACAAGACTAGTACTACATATTCATTACAATACTAGTAAAACATATTCACTACAACACTAGTACTATATATTGACTACAACACTAGTACTACATATTCATTACAACACTAGTACTACATATTCACTGCAACACTAGTACTATATATTCACTACAACACTAGTATTACATATTCATTACAACACTCGTATTACATATTCACTGCAACACTAGTACTTCATATTCATTACAACACTAGTATTACATATTCACTACAACACTAGTACTACTTGTTCACTATAACACCAATACTACATATTCACTACAACACTAGTACTACATATTCACTACAACACTAGTACTGCATGTTCTCTACAACACTAGTACTACATATTCACTACAACACTAGTACTACATATTCACTACAACACTAGTCGACATATTCACCACAACACTAGTACTATATATTCACTACAACACTAGTACAACATATTCACTACAACACTAGTACTACACATTCACTACAACACTAGTACTACATATTCATTACAACATTAGTACTACATGTTCACTACAAGACTAGTACTACATGTTCACTACAACACAAGTACTACATATTCAATACAACACTAGTACTACATGTTCACTACAACACTAGTACTGCATGTTCTCTACAACACAAGTCTTACATATTCAATACAACACTAGTACTACATGTTCACTACAACAATAGTACTACATATTCATTACAACACTAGTACTACATGTTCATTACAACACAAGTACTATATGTTCTCTACAACACAAGTACTACATATTCAATACAACACTAGTACTACATGTTCACTACAACACTAGTACTACATGTTCTCTACAACACTAGTACTACATTTTCACTACAACACTAGTACTAAATGTTCTCTACAACACTAGTACTACATATTCACTACAACACTAGTACTACATATTCACTACAACAGTAGTACTACATGTTCTCTACAACACAAGTACTACATATTCAATACAACACTAGTACTACATGTTCACTACAACACTAGTCCTACATATTCATTACAACACTAGTCCGACATATTCATTACAACACTAGTACTATATGTTCACTACAACACTAGTACTGCATGTTCACTACAACACTAGTACTACATATTCACTACAACACAAGTACTATATGTTCTCTACAACACAAGTACTACATATTCAATACAACACTAGTACTACATGTTCACTACAACACTAGTACTACATGTTCAATACAACACTTTTACTACATATTCACTACCACACTAGTACTACATGTTCTCTACAACACTAGTACTACATATTCCCTCCAACATTAGTATTAAATATTCACTACAACACTAGTACTACATATTCACTACCACACTAGTACTACATGTTCTCTACAACACTAGTACTACATATTCACTCCAACATTAGTATTAAATATTCACTACAACACTAGTACTACATTCACTCCATCACTAGTACTCTACTACTGCCCGTGTACCATGTACTGTATGTTGTCGAAGGTAACTGTTCCAACCTAAATCTAATAAGCATGTGCTGACGTTGCTTTAACGTGATTTATTAATCCTTAATCTTAAAATACTGAGGTACTGTAACTATGGTTAGTACGTACAAATTAACTTTGGTTATGTGTGTTCTCTTGTTTGTGTTTTGGGTGTTTGTGTTTTGCATGGAATATCGACTATAATGTGAAAAAGAACAATTAAAATTAGATTTAAAACGGATACAGTCTCGTACCGATAGGACGTTACACACGAGCCTGAACTTCTTGTTGAGCTTCATGAGGGACCCACCTGTGCCCGAGCCCCGTCCGGCAGCCTGTGACTCCCCCTTGAGACAAATACCAGTCGTAGGCCGATATATGAAATATATATGTCTCATAGGGGAGGTGTAGCAACTGCGTGATTTGATTAAATAAGCCATGATGGAGTCTTTCCCCATCCAGTTTCTTGTGTTGATACTATTTATAGTTGTCGCTTTGCTTCTAACTCTCTTCGAAATTCGAAAATTGTATAAATTAATAAAATCTCGAAATGGATCATCCAAGGTCGTGCCTTCAGGTAGTGCGCCTGAAGACATTCTGCCTGAAGACATTTTGCCTGAAGACATTCTGCCTGAAGACATTCTGCCTGAAGATGAGCTATCTGAATACATTTTGTCCAGGGATGACCGTATAACTTTTATTGGGACTCGGATGAAAAACATAAAAATAAAAGAGTTTGACCCAGAGGTTGAGCCCCCAGTCACCTTTTAATAGTTTATAGAAAAAGACCTAACCGATAAAGAGCGTTTAAAGTTGTTTCGGCTTGTGGCAGCATTTGTTTCATCCGCCCATGACTTGAGCATAACACTCAATAATGGTTGGCAAAACCATCTTTTTATAGCTCAAGATGACACGTATCAATTATATGCATACATCCCCGATAAGCAAACTGTACTGGGCACTTCAGAGGAAAAAGTTTGTATAGACGACAAGTAGTGGTCATACGAGAGGTTAAAGTAAAACCAGCATGAACTATGCACCCTCATAAAAGAAGGGACGAGAAAAATGAAAAAGGTCCCACCTAAATTTGATGAGGCATTGACGCAGGCAATAAATAGCAGTGCCATGCTGCTAAATGCCCGAGAACTTCATAAAATTCTCGATAAGTTATTTAAAATACACAAAGTTAAATCCTGTTAAAAGAGGGGGATGAAGCTCATTAGGCGTATGAAGACAACATTGTCAGGGGGGTGTAGACGGAGGTGAGAAGGTCGCTGCTGCCTCGTGACACACCAGAAACTAGCCAGCTAGCACCACCGCTGCACTTCCCTGCTGCTCGTTCAAATTCTGGCTGTGTTCTCTTCTGAGGTGTCCTGGGCTCGTGGGCTGATTCCCCAGACCTTCACAAATTGACTACCAAACTCTGGACACCTACCCCGGCTATTACCGCGGCTGCCACGTCATCTCCACCGTCTATGCCCCGGTGTTTCTCCTGTGAAGCAGGACCTCGCCCGCCAACGCCTAGTAAGGAAGCCGACTTGACCTTCCCCCTGAGAGTGGATCACTGCTTTCCAGAATCTTCTCCAGGGCCGCCGCCGTAGGAAATATCTATTCATTGTTTGATTCCATTAATTGTTTGACTCCAGTATATACCGTTTAAGTTGCGTCCGCAGCTCTATACACCACTTATTGACTTACTCATTCACTGCCGTAGAAATATTTACTTCTCTAACAGTTTTCTATATGGTTCCCAGTCATTATAATACGACCTTGTAAAATCAAATGATCTAAATTAAACTAAACTTATCCAAATTAAACTTATTAGCTAACAAATCCTTCTAAAACACGATATATGCAAATCAAAAGTTCTAAATTCAACTTAACTTATCGTAATATAACTATTATAACTAAACCATTTTAATTAAACCTAACCTAAACACCTCAAGTGCCACAAACAGAAGGAAAAAACACCTTTAATATTATCGTGTAGGAGGCCCTGTAACCCACTAACTCCAGGTAATGCATCTATATCAATCTACCTGCGTTAGAAGCTCTATACGTGGCTATGATCGTTACCCACTGCTGGAGAACATTTGTACTTCTATAATTACCCCTGGAGAAACAATGCACCAATTTACGATTTATTTATTTTATTTTTCATTTATTTTTTATTCTTGGTCCATACTGTAAACATCGCCCGCTTGTGAGTCCCGTCAGCCATTTTGTTCTAACTTTCGGGGATTCTAAAATAAGCTATAAATAAATAAATAAATAAATAAATAAAACAAGCATCTTTTGTTTTTCTAACCCATGAGCTGTGAGTCTTCATTATATACTTCAACATTACTGTAAACTAAGGCTAGAGAGGGTGTGTACAGTACTAGTGGAGCCAAGACGAGAAGGTATTTCAAATCCATAAAGGGTTTTACAAGTGGAGAGTCTTACAAGTGGAGGGTCTTACAGGTGGAGGTCTTACAAGTGGAGGGTCTTACAGGTGGAGGATTTTAATAAGGAAAAATACAGCAAGTCTTACAGTTGAATCAGCCAAGTCGAGGAAAACTCTTAAGAGTCATGTAACTTCTACCTGGTGTTACCTGTAATCAAGCTAAGGTATATGTAAGAAGAATATTATCTCGTTACTATCCATTCCTCTTCCACTATCCTGCGAGGTGGTGTATTAATAGGCACAGATACTCATGATAAATAAGGAATAAAGAGAAAGACGCAAGATACCTATAAAATGCGACAGAATATACCCACACATGCGTAATCCTAACCCATCCCAACCCAACCCAACCCTATCCTACCCTCAGCTTCACCACAGTACACAAAGTCATTCTTGGTATCAGAGTGACGCATAAACACCCTGTATCGCCTAAGACACATTTGAATCGGATGGTTCGTTGACGGTTTTATTTCTTCGGTATAAACCAGTGAAGCAATTAGTTCGTGGGAACAGTGAGTCAAAATACTTCACATCAGCTTCGTTTACGACCTCCAGCTGATATTTACTTCTGTTGTCTATATCAATCACATTTTATAATGAAAACAAAAATATGGTTAGTTACTTAAAAATGAAAATAAATCATACTTAGATACTTAGGAGTGGGGAAAAAAGATACTTAAGATACTTAAAAATGAAAACACTCTTTGATACTTAAATTAGGACAAAATAAACGGACATAAAGATTTAACTATGAGCGGTGGATATTACGACATGTACCGGCTATCAATACAGAGGCGCTATTTAGCCGTGAAGTTCTCTCAGAAACCCAACAAGACAATATGTGGTCACGTAAAAATTTCAGGTTAATTTTTAACACCATCCGTCATTTTAAACCTTGGCACCTGTAGATTAAGAAAATATATGGTGATATTTTTTCTGATGGGATAAAGGTCGTATTTGTCCAGAGAAGTAAGAGAGGAAAAAAATCACTTGAGAGGCATGACGCACAGAGTGTCTAAGGTGATAAAAGATCATATACTACCATTTGGGTTTTCAAATTAAGTTCATTACATAAAATATCAAACTCATAAAGATTACAAAAGAACAGAACACCATGAGCTCTCTACAGCTATTGTCAGCCGTCAATATGCTGATGTACAGAAGCTACACAATGTTATTGGTGACTGTAATCCCAGGAAAATGATGCTCTTATAAACTTGGTAACTGGAGCTGTAATGCCAGAAAATGCCAAATATGACAATCTATGTGCATATGAAGTTGGAAGACAAAATTATGAAAATTTTGTCAAGGAACGTATTGTTGGTTCATTGAGCATCTGGGAAAAACTGTCCAAGGTTAATCTTCTGTCGTGGAAAGCAGCAAATAAGACTTCAACCATCAAATTGCTATCACAACTTATAGAACTTAAGCAGGACATACAGTATATGCATCACAGAAGGGCAGCACTGTACATGTCAAGTCACCAGACACTGATGTGTTTGGCATATTAAAGCAGCCTCAACTTGGAGAAAATACAAGTATGATAACAGGAACTGGTGAGCGACGACACATTGGGCAGAGAGCCTTACAGGTTTCCATGCCTTCACAGGATCTGACTGCATTGGAAAATTTGTTGGCAAAGGAAAGAAAGCATGTTGGAGCACTTTGATGAAATCTAACACAAAAGTCCTAGATGCATTCAAGATGCTGAGTAGACCAAATGCCCTCCAGCAGACATGTATATTGGTCTAGAGGAATTTGTATTTAAGCTCTACTGTCCACGAATGACTTTCACTAAACTGTCAAAACTTAGATGGCATCTCTTCAAGATAACGCAGGCAGAAGCTGGAGAACTACCAGCGACTGCAGCAACTCTAAAGTATCATATATTGAGAGGAAGGTATCAAGCTCTTCTGTGGTCTTGTGATGCAGACAGTGAAATGCTTTCACAATTAGAGCATGGCTGGAAGATTGACAATGACTGTTTCATACTAGTAATATCAGACCAACCACCAGCTCCAGAAGCAATCACAGAACTTGTTAAATGTGGATGTGGCGTCAGGAAATGTGGATCATTGTCATGTTCATACAGAAAGAATCAGAAAGAGTAGCATGACATGCACCGAGATGTGTAACTGTCAAGCAGATGATGAGACATGCCTAAACAAGGTGAAGGAATCTGTTGTACACAGAAGACTCTGATGACGAGGACTGAAGCAATGTCGTAAATAATAACTTGTGACTTGTTTACACATGATGTATAACACTACAAACTTTTAATAACTATAAAACGGTGGTTCTAGGCTTTTCAGATAATGGTAATAGGTATATGTTTAATTTCCAGTATTTGTCTTTAGCAATTAATTTTACTTACCGCAATCTCTTCTTTGCCAGAGACAGGATGGCATATATGAGCAGCCATGTTTGTAACACACTTAAGATATTATAACAGCATTCATAATATATTATGTTAAATTGTAATCATATAATATTACATGTTCATAGGTTATTAGTCATGTTTTAAGTTACTTAGGACTTAATGGTAATACGTCTGTGGTTCATTACGCCGCTCTTTGATAAAACTTCTTTAATGGCATAAAACTTATAATAAACCGTTCAGAAAAAATGACACCACAGTTCCTTAACATAGTTTATAAGGATTATTATAATGTATGGTGTCAAAAATTAACATGAAATTTTTACGGGATTACTTAAGCTCCTACACTAAAACCTGCCGACCTAACACAGCCTTTTTTACCCACCTCCACCTACTTACCTAACTTGACATAATCTAACCTAACCTGACATAATCTAACCTAACCTGACATAATCTAACCTAACCTGACATAATCTAACCTAACGTGACATAATCTAACCTAACGTGACATAATCTAACCTAACGTGACATAATCTAACCTAACCTGACGTAATCTAACCCTGACATAATCTAACCTAACCTGACATAATCTAACCTAACCTGACATAATCTAACCTAACCTGACATAATCTAACCTAACCTGACATAATCTAACCTAACCTGACATAATCTAACCTAACCTGACGTAATCTAACCTAACCTGACATAATCGAACCTAACCTGACATAATCGAACCTAACCTCCCCGTCTGACATAAGCTAACCTAATCAAACCTAACTTTCCCACCTACCGACCGTAACCTATCTACTTATTACCTACCTAACCTAACTTAACCCAACCTGATATAATCTAACCTAACATATTGAAACTTAACTTAACCACCTACCTCATCTAACACCACTTTGTAATCTCTTTGCGCTACCGCTCACAGGATGAGTATGGGGGGCACAATAAACTAGCCTCTAAGTGGCAAAATTAACAAAACTAACCTAACCTAACCCAACCTGACTTAACCTAACCTGATCTGATCTATCCAACTTAAACATCTTAGAATATATAATAAAGCCGCTAGGTTAATTTAGGCTAAATATGGTTGATTCATATTTCGTTTTGACAGAAATTCCCGGCAAAATAACGTATCTATATTGAGAACCACCGCCATGTTGGTTCCACGTTAACAAGACACGGATACACTACAGAATAACCCGCGTTCGTTTAACCTCAATTACTACAGTTTACTTTATAATCTTACATCACAATCTTCACTACATCTCACTTCACAATCTTCACTACATCTCACTTCACAATCTTCACTACATCTCACTTCACAATCTTCACTACATCTCACTCCACAATCTTCACTACATCTCACTTCACAATCTTCACTACATCTCACCTTACAATCTTCACTACATCTCACTTCACAATCTTCACTACATCTCACTTCACAATCTTCACTACATCTCACTTCACAATCTTTACCACATCTTACTTCACAATCTTTACCACTTCTTACTTCACAATCTTCACTACATCTCACTTCACAATCTTCACTACATCTCACTTCATAATCTTCACCACATCTCACTTCACAATCTTCACTACATCTCACTTCACAATCTTCACTACATCTCACTTCACAATCTTCATTACATCTCACTTCACAATCTTCACTACATCTCACTTCACAATCTTCACTACATCTCACTTCACAATCTTCACTACATCTCACTTCACAATCTTCACTACATCTCACTTCACAATCTTCACTACATCTCACTTCACAATCTTCACTACATCTCACTTCACAATCTTCACTACATCTCACTTCACAATCTTCACTACATCTCACTTCACAATCTTCACTACATCTCACTTCACAATCTTCACTACATCTCACTTCACAATCTTCACTACATCTCACTTCACAATCTTCACTACATCTCACTTCACAATCTTCACACAATCATAATCTTCACTACATCTCACTTCACAATCTTCACTACATCTCACTTCACAATCTTCACTACATCTCACTTCACAATCTTCACTACATCTCACTTCACAATCTTCACTACATCTCACTTCACAATCTTCACTACATCTCACTTCACAATCTTCACTACATCTCACTTCACAATCTTCACTACATCTCACTTCACAATCTTCACTACATCTCACTTCACAATCTTCACTACATCTCACTTCACAATCTTCACTACATCTCACTTCACAATCTTCACTACATCTCACTTCACAATCTTCACCATATCTCACTTCACAATCTTTACCACATCTTCACAACTTCACAATCTCACTTCACAATCTTATACATCTCACTTCACAATCTTCACTACATCTCACTTCACAATCTTCACTACATCTCACATCACAATCTTCACTACATCTCACTTCACAATCTTTACCACATCTCACTTCACAATCTTCACTACATCTCACTTCACAATCTTCACTTCATCTCACTTCACAATCTTCACTACATCTCACTTCACAATCTTTACTACATCTCACTTCACAATCTTCACTACATCTCACTTCACAATCTTCACTACATCTCACTTCACAATCTTCACTACATCTCACTTCACAATCTTTACTACATCTCACTTCACAATCTTTACCACATCTCACTTCACAATCTTTACCACATCTTACTTTACAATCTTCACTACATCTTACTTCACAATCTTCACTGCATCTCACTTCATAATCTTCACCACATCTCACTTCACAATCTTCACTACATCTCACTTCACAATCTTCACTACATTTCACTTCACAATCTTCACTACATCTCACTTCACAATCTTCACTACATCTCACTTCACAATCTTCTCTACATCTCACTTCACAATCTTCACTACATCTCACTTCACAATCTTCACTACATCTCACTTCATAATCTTCACTACATCTCACTTTTTACAATTTTCACTACATCTCACTTCACAATCTTCACTACATCTCACTTCCACAATTTTCACTAGATCTCACTACACAATCTTCTACTACATCTCACTTCACAATCTTCACTACATCTCACTTCCACAATCTTCAAGCTAATTACATCCACTTCTCACAATTTCTCACTACATCTCACTTCACAATCTTCACTACATCTCACTTCAAAATCTTCACTACATCCCACTTCACAATCTTCACTACATCTCACTTCACAATCTTCACTACATCTCACTTCACAATCTCACTACATCTCATTTCACAATCTTCACCACATCTCACTTCACAATCTTCACTACATCTCACTTCACAATCTTCACCACATCTCACTTCACAGTCTTCACTACATCTCACTTCACAATCTTCACTACATCTCACTTCACAATCTTCACTACATCTCACTTCACAATCTTCACTACATCTCACTTCACAATCTTCACTACATCTCACTTCACAATCTTCACTACATGTCACTTCACAATCTTCACTACATCTCACTTCACAATCTTCACTACATCTCACTTCACAATCTTCACTACATCTCACTTCACAATCTTCACCACATCTCACTTCACAATCTTCACTACATCTCACTTCACAATCTTCACTACACCTCACTTCACAATCTTCACTAACACCATCCTTCATCACTACATAAAACAACATCCATCATCACTACTTATAACACCATCCATCATCATCACTACATATAACACTATCCATCATCACTACATATAACACCATCCATCATCACTACATATAACACCATCCACCATCACTACATATAATATCATCCATCATCACGACATATAACACCATCCAACATCACTACATATAAGACCAACCATCATCACTACATATAACATCATGCATCATCACTACATATAACACCATCCATCATCACTACATATAAAACCAACCTATCATCACTACATATAATATCATCCATCATCACTACATATAACACCATCCAACATCACTACATATAACACCACCCATCATTACTACATATAACATCATCCATCATCACTACATATAACTCTATCCATCATCACTACATATAACACCATCCAGCATCACTACATATAACACCAACCATCATCACTACATATAACATCATGTATCATCGCTACATATAACACCATCCATCATCACTACATATAAAACCATCCTATCATCACTACATATAGCATCATCCATCATCACTACATATAAAACCATCCTATCATCACTACATATAACATCATCCATCATCACTACATATAACACCATCCATCACTACATATAGAACCATCCTATCATCATTACATATAATATCATCCATCATCACTACATATAACACCATCCATCATCACTACATATAAAACCATCCTATCATCACTACATATAACATCATCCATCATCACTACATATAACTCTATCCATCATCACTACATATAACACCAACCATCATCACTACATATATCATCATGCATCATCACTATATATAACACCATCCATCATCACTACATATATTACCCTCCTATCATCACTACATATAACACCATCCATCATTACTACATATAACCCCATCCTTCATCAATACATATAACACCATCCATCATCACTACATATTATAACACCATCCATCATCTCTACAAACACCAGTCCTCTTTACTATAGTGATAAACAGAGCTTCATTTTGTTGTCAATTTCTTTAAATTCCAACCTTATTAAACCGTAATTCTTTCTGTATGGTCAAATTTTGATTTGACCTCAGTGAAAGAGCTGTTAGTGTCAGTAAATCACAATGGTGTTCCGACGCACTGTAACAAAAGTTTCAAAGGTTGAGGTGAAGCCTTGCCAGGTGAAGGAGAAGGGCCCCCGATCTAACAAACTGCAGACCACAAAGCACACTAAACCTCAAAACAACAAGAAGAAGAAGGAAACTACCACTTTCTGCCATGTACAAAAGGACCAGTACCTGCCATGGGGAGACTACATCTTCACTGGGAAAAAGACAAAGAACAACAAGAAGCGTTGACCCAACATTTCTGATATTTAAAAATAATAAAATACATATTAATTGATTTTGTTTGTATTATTTATGCTTTTATTATTTTCAACTGTAAACGTGCTGTTTTGGGAATATATTTTGTTACATAATATTTAGGTACAGCAGTTTATTTCACTGTATCTCCTTGTGTGAGTGTGTGGGTAGTGTGTGGATAGTGTGTGGGTACTATGGGTGTGTGGGCATTATGGAGAACTAGTCATGGCTAACTGTGACCCTATATACGGGTTACATCGGCCTTAACGCCCTTGTCTCAGCGCTATCTCATATATCCAAATTTCACATATTTGAAAGTATTAGATAACCAAAATATCTGGAAAATATTTAGTTAAAAATACAAATAATAAAACAAAATCGAAAACAGAAAGAAAAAACAATACCCGTGAAAGTGGAAATAAGGAGGAGGCAGAGCAGACGATACACAGGAAGGCAGTAATCATCATCCCCGTGTGAACCAGCCAGAGAAGAACTCCTTCGCCTCACCGTCCACCCGCGTACGATCAGCTGAGTGAAGTTGCCTCGTGTTGCAGTAAACTTTATCTGTAAAAGGACAATTTACTTTTACTTTTATTGTTTATCTTACTGTTTATAACTGTTTATTTTCTCTTACATAATGTACACTAAGTATGGGAGTGTACAGTAAGTTATACAGGATGGCAACAAATTCACATTCGTCTTGCAAATATTAAAACATTACCCTAACAACAGTATTGTATAACAACACGAGCTAAAGTGATGTGCAAAAAGGTCGGTTGCAAAAAGAAATATTATTCTTTTAAGTCTTTTTCAGTTTGTTCAGTGTTAACAACATTATAGGTCATATTTCATGCAGTATGCATATACAATGTTTGCTGAAGGTTTAATACCTTTCTGTTTACTGATGATGTAAAACCCTCGTTAAAATACTTTAGAGTCGTTTACAAAATATTTGGTGCGTTTTCCGGAGCATTGTATGTTTTTACAGCATGCGAGGCGGCAGGTATGTGGAGTTTTAAGAGCACTTCAAGCTATAGCTCAGTTGGCCACGGATTAGCGAATTACGAACTGAAAATGTTTGGATCGTCATCTGTTTCGTGTAAGCTGTGTCGGACATTTTGTGCTACATTAAAGTCCAGCGATCTGTGGCAGCTGTCGGGCTCCTGCCTGACCACCCTTTGCCTAAGAAGAGCGATTGTCTGAAGGTGTTCGAGTAGTTACTCAATTGTGAAAAAGTGATAGTGAGTCCCATAGACATGGCTGCCAGTTAGGGACAGTGTGGATACGGCACACTACATAGCATGTCTTCGGAAAGTAAAGGAGGCCGTGTAGCCAAGACTGCACTCAACCGCCTTCACTTCCCCAATTACAGCTAGGTGGACTGAGAGCGCCTCGGGATTATCATATCTATAATGCCAGACGGTAACACCATCCCCTTGACACCTCGGAGACTATACAGTACTGTGTTCGGGGCGTGTTTGTGGGTCTCTACTGCCGCCTCCCTATCGTTGAGTTGCTCCCCACTTACCGTAACCAGTCGAGGTCACTGTGGGACTCTGTGGGAGGCCATGTACGGTACAGTACAGTACAGAGTCACGCCCCCCTCAACAACGTCCGCACCTCGCCTGCTGAATACAGTATTTGCAAATGTGACCATAAACCCCAACAATTGTAGCAAGTTACAAGTCCCGGGATTTGCCCCTGGTATTAACACAGTGACAAGCGTCCCATTCCTGGTAAGTAGCAGGTGGCCGGAGGTAGTGCAATCCTCTCCCAGACTACACGGAGATGAGAGAGAGCTGGCTGACCATCATGGTAAGGACGCGTCACTATTTGGACCCCAGGGAGGCCATTATCGTAAGTTAAGTGAAAGGCATTTGGAATACTGGACGACTAGACGCTATATGAATTTCTTTACCCTAGTTTTCCCACCGATAATAATGAGTACAAGGGAGGTAGTCTCATCGGCGTTCATCAACACCATAGCCGTCTCAGTTACCTGGAACGTCAATGTGGCATTTAAAAACTCATGCACTGTTAAACAAATGTTAATCAAGAACTCCCCCAACAACACAATTGGTTGCATTTATAAAGTTCCTTGCAAGGAATGTAATATGTTTTACTTAGGCCAGACAGGTAAAGATCTTGCAACTAGAATTAAACAACACAAATACAGTGTTAGGACAGGCCAGGAATCCAATGCTCTGTTTGTTCATTTGAGGGATAACAAGCATTGCATTGACTGGGATAATGCCTCCTCAATATTACCATGTAATTCAATTGATAGTAGGAACATCATAGAATCTAGTCTTATTAAACATACCGAAGCATTCAACATGAATTTGAGTAACGGCATGTACAAGCTGGACAATTTTGTAATTAAGAAGATTTGTGATCAGGTGAGAAGGCCGGGTCACTTGACCATCTGACCTGACCACCAACCGGTGTGTGCTATTTAAAGATTAGTAGGGTCATTACCTAATACCTGACCATTGTGGACCTGGTCTCACCCTCCTCTGTATATATACACCTTGATTTGTATTACTCTCTCTAGTCTGTACTCACCCCTGAAGATGTGAATTACACGAAAGCGCTTGGGAACTTCGTGTTTTCTTCTTTCCTTGTGGTTATCAGCATATATAGATATATATATATATATATATATATATATATATATATATATATATATATATATATATATATATATATATATATATATATATATATATATATATATATATATATGCAAATAAATCACTGTAGGTGCGCGTGATCCAGGTATATGCTGATAACCACAAGGAAAAAGAAAACACGAAGTTCCCAAGCGCTTTCGTGTAATTCACATCTTCAGGGGTGAGTACAGACTGTAGGAATTAAAATCAATAAACCTTAGTCATGGTCAGTTCAAAACTGATAATATGTTACATAAATTTATTTGTCAGTGGCCCAAGGTTAAAAATGCTTTGAGAACCTTTGATCTAAATGTATGATAGTTATTTTGTGGGTCCCTTATTTTTGACCTGACCTGACTAGTCACGTCACCCCTCCTTCTCTTAAGCTCCTCTACGTGTGTGTTGGTGTGGGGATTAGTGGAGACATCATTATGACCTGACCTCATGTTTTTAAGGTCACCCTGTATATTTAATCCAGTTGCCTCTGAAGATGTCTTGAATAAAGACGAAAGCTAAGGTGCTCCGTTGTTTCCATTTTTCCGTGTGATTTATGAACATAGAACATAAGAAAGTGGGATACTGCAGGAGGCCGACTGGCCCATACAGGGCAGATCCCTTTCACACCCATCCCAGCACTTCCATGTGCCTATCCAACTTCGTCTTGAAGCTCCCTAGCGTCCCCGATCCTACTATAGCACTCGGTAGCCTATTCCACATATCCACAACTCTATTACCAAACCAGTGCTTGCCTATATCCTTTCTGAATCGGAATTTATCTAATTTAAAGCCATTTGTTCTAGTTATTTCGTTATTACTGAGCTTCAAAACATCTTCCATTTTACCCTTGTTAATCCCACTTACCCACTTGTACACCTCTATCATATCTCCCCTAAATCTACGCCTCTCTAATGAATGTAAGCCTAAGCTTTTCAGTCTTTCTTCATATGGAAGGTTACTAATATTATGGATCATTTTTGTCATTCTTCTTTGTACTCTCTCCAAAGAATCTATGTCCATTCTATAATAAGGACACCAGAACTGAACCGCATAATCCATGTGTGGCCTCACTAATGCTAGGTAAAGTTTCAAGATAACGTCAGCAGTTCTGTTACTCACAGACCTAGATATGAACCCAAGAATCCTGTTTGCCTTGTTGCGAACGCTAATACATTGTTTTCTAGGTTTCAAGTCGTTGCTAACAAATACACCAGATCTTTTTCACAAACTGAGTTTTCTATTTCCGTGTTACCTAGTTTATAGTTAACGTTTGTATTCGTCTTCCCTATCTGTAGTACCTTGTATCATATTAAAATTCATTTGCCAGTCTACTGACCACTCATGTAAGGTATCTAGATCTCTTTGAAGGTGTTCAAAGTCACTGTCTGAATTTATCACTCTCCCCATTTTGGTATCATCTGCAAATTTACTAATCCTACTAGTTATGCCTAAATCAAGATCATTAATGAATATAACAAACAGCAGAGGGCCTAATACAGATCCCTGGGGAACTCCGCTTTTGACCGCACCCCAGTCTGACTTTAATCCATTTATGCTGACTCTTTGTTTCCTACCAGTTAACCATGACCTAATCCATTTTAATACTGATCCACCTATTCCATGTGCTTCTACCTTCCTTATCAATCTCTCATGAGGGACTCTATCGAATGCTTTACTGAAATCTAAATAAATTATATCATATGACTTATCATTATCTACCGCTTCATATACTTCTGAGAAAAAGCTAAGCAAATTTGTGAGATAAGAACGTCCCTGGGTGAACCCGTGCTGAGAAGAATGAATTAAGTTGAATGTTTCAAGGTGGCTTCTGATTTTTGTAGCAATAATTGACTCTAGCAACTTGCCTATGATTGACGTGAGACTAATGGGACGGTAATTTGATGCTATTAATTTATCACCCTTTTTGAAAATCGGAACTACTTTTTGAAAATCGGAACTACATTTGCAAGTTTCCAAGCTTCTGGCACTAGGCCCG
>NW_024719047.1:0-15329 GCF_018991925.1 Homarus americanus | reverse complement strand
GGTTAGTTTGCCAATAATATTTCTTATTACAAAACTCACATTTAAAAGTTTTCTCTCTTTTCTCGCCGTGGATCAACAGGTGTTCGTGAAGGCTCCTTGTACTACCTAAAATCTTGCCACATACACTACAGCGAAACTTTTCCTCTTGTGTGTGTATTTTTCTATGTACAACCAGGTTTCCCGGCCAAACATATTTCTTATTACAAAACTCACATTTAAAAGTTTTCTCTCTTTTCTCATTATCATAATCACTATGGAGCAGTAACAGGTGTTTACGAAGATATCCTTTACTACTTAAATTCTTGTCACATACGTTACAGCGAAATTTTCCTTCTTGTGTGTTTTTTTTGTGTTCATCCATAATTATGAAGCAGCAACAACAGGTGTCTACTTAAATTCTTCCTTCTGTGTGTGTATATTCAGGATAGGTGTATATTAAGGCAAGTTTCTCCATTAAGTTCTACTTTTACCACACTTGTCTAACTTTACAATTCGTCTGTAGCCAGTCTACTAGTCAACAAACAATTTACTCCTCTCTATATATAAACAGATTTCGAGCTATGACGCAACTGGAGGTGGGGAGAGGTTGCTGTTACTTATAACTATTTAACTACTTTTCGCCATCACTATGGTAGGAAATCTAAAATAGTGTATTTTGTTTTGTATAGTATGGTAACATTTTTATTGTTGTTGGTTGTACATGAGTTGATACTGTTACACAGTACTTTTATACATACAAGTATAGATTACATTCCTCCTTCATCTCTTCTCTCATTCTCCCTCTTCTTCCTTCACTATACCAGGAAAATCTACATCCGCAAATCCTTCCTCTTCTTCCTTCACTACAGCAGGAAAATCTACATAAACAGATTTCGAGCTATGACGCAACTGGAGGTGGGGAAGGTTGCTGTTACTTATAACTATTTAACTACTTTTCGCCCGCCCGCCACATGAAAACTTTACCTACGGGGGTTTCAAGTTTTTCTTTACTAGTGCGTGTGGGTGGTATTTTTGTTTTATTATTAAAAGTTAGTATATGAGTACATTTTTATTGTTGTTATTACCAATACTTTTATACATTTCTGTTATGAAAATGAAATAAATAAAAAATACAAATATCCTTCACCTCTTCTCCCATTCCCCCTCTTCTTCCTTCACTACATCAAGAAAATCTACATCCTCAAATTCTTCCTCTTCTTCCTTCACTATAGCAGGAAAATCTACATCCTCATATTCCTCCTCCTTTACTACATTAACTCCATAATCAAGTATTTTGCAATGTGGTGGTGGTGGTGGTGGTGGTGGTGGTGGTGTTGGGGATATGTGTATTTTTCTATGAACCAAGTTTCCCGGACAAGAATATTTTTTATTATAAAACTTACATTCCAAAGAACTGTGACTCTCATCCATCATATGAACCAGATTTCCCAGCCAAGAACATTTTTTATTATAAAACTTACATTCCAAAGAGCTGTGACTCTCATCCATCACTGCAGGGAAATCTACATCCTCAAATTCCTCCTCTTCTTCCTTCACTACATCATGAAAATCTACATTCTCAAATTCCTTCTCTTCTTCCTCCTTCACTATATCAGGAAAATCTACATCCTCCCATTTCTCCTTTACTACATCAACTCCATCATCAGGTAATTTGCAATTGTCGTTATCCTCCTCGTCCTCTGGTAGTGATGGTGGGGATATATGTGATTTTAAAAAATCTAAATCCTCCCATTCCTCCTTTACTACATCAACTCCATCATCAGGTATTTTGCACTTGTTGTTATACTCCTCGTCCTCTGGTAGTGATGGTGGTGATGGTGGGGATATATGTGTTGTCTCCTGTATGTGTGTTTTTCTGTGTTCATTCAGGTTAGATTGCCAATAATATTTCTTACTACAAAACTCACATTTAAAAGTTTTCTCTCTTTTCTCATCATCACTATGCGTGTATCTATGACTAGTCAGGCTTCCTGGCCAAAAATACTTTTTATTACAAAACTCACATTCAAAAGTTTTCTCTCTTTTATCACTATGGCTAAACTGGTGATGGCGAAGGCTTTGTTTACTATTTAAATTCTTTCCACATATATTACAGCAAAATGAGGATATCTGCTGATGTTTATAACTGTGTCTATTCAGGTCACTTTGCCTATAATATTTCTTATTACAAAACTCACATTCAAAAGTTTCCTGTGATTTGCATTTAAAAGTTTTCTCTCTTTTCTCATCATCACTATGCGTGTATCTATGGGTAGTCAGGCTTCCCGGCCAAAAATATTTTTTATTACAAAACTCACATTCAAAAGTTTTCTCTCTTTTATCGCTATGGCTAAACTGGTGATGGCGAAGGCTTTGTTTACTACTTAAATTCTTTCCACATATATTACAGCAAAATGGGGATATCTGCTGATGTTTATAACTGTGTCTATTCAGGTCAGTTTGCCTATAATATTTCTTATTACAAAACTCACATTTAAAGGTTTTCAAGTTTTCATCACTATGGAGTAGCAACAGGTGTTGACTAAAGTTCCGTGTACTACTTAAAATCTTGTCACATACGTTACAACGAAATTTTTCTTCCTGTGTGTGTGTTTTTCTCAGGGCGGTCATAATATAATCCTCGTCGTGGCAGTAACTGGTGAATACCAGGAAGGCATGCAAATACCTAATTCTTGCATGCAATCTGTAGAAAAATAAAAAAATACTATTATTAGTCTAATACTCTTATATAGTATTATTATAATAATATAAAAATATAAAATCTTTTTTTACATAATACAAAGTAATAAGAATTACAATTTATTTAAAAAAGCATTTTAGGTATTACCAAACACTGCCCAAAAAATAAAGGATATTTGTTATTAAAAGTTGGTATAGGGTACATTTTTTATTATTTTTTGCTTTTGGTACATAGTTTAAAAGATACATTGTAATAATAAAAAAATTCAACAGTATACATTCCTCATTAGATTGTATAACTAAGTATATGTACATTTTTATTGTTGTTATTACCAATACTTTTATACATTTCTGTTATGAAAATGAAATAAATAAAAAATACAAATATCCTTCACCTCTTCGCCCATTCCCCCTCTTCTTCCTTCACTACATCAAGAAAATCTACATCCTCAAATTCTTCCTCTTCTTCCTTCACTACAGCATGAAAATCTACATCCTCATATTCCTCCTCCTTTACTACATTAACTCCATAATCAAGTATTTTGCAATGTGGTGGTGGTGGTGGTGGTGGTGGTGGTGGTGGTGGTGGTGATGTTGGGGATATGTGTATTTTTCTATGAACCAGGTTTCCCGGCCAAGAATATTTTTTATTATAAAACTTACATTCCAAAGAGCTGTGACTCTCATCCATCACTGTAGGAAAATCTACATCCTCAAATTCCTCCTCTTCTTCCTTCACTACATCATGAAAATCTACATTCTCAAATTCCTTCTCTTCTTCAAATTCTTCCTCTTCTTCCTTTACAGTAGGAAAATCTACATCCTCATATTCCTCCTCCTTTACTACATTAACTCCATAATCAAGTATTTTGCAATGTGGTGGTGGTGGTGGTGGTGGTGGTGGTGGTGTAAATTCCTTCTCTTCTTCCTTCACTATATCAGGAAAATCTACATCCTCCCATTTCTTCTTTACTACATCAACTCCATCATCAGGTAATTTGCAATTGTCGTTATCCTCCTCGTCCTCTGGTAGTGATGGTGGGGATATATGTGTTTTTCTATGTTTAACCAGGGTTTGCGACCAAGAATATTTTTTATTACAAAACTCACATTCAAAAGTTTTCTTAGATCTGCCGCCGTGGATCAACAGGTGTTCATTAAGGCTCCTTGTACTACCTAAAATCTTGCCACATACACTACAGCGAAACTTTTTCTCTTGTGTGTGTATTTTTCTATGTTCAACCAGGTTGTCCGGCCGAGAATATTTTTTATTACACAACTCACATTCAAAAGTTTTCTTTGATCTAAGATGTGTCTCCTGTATATGTGTTTTTCTGTGTTCATTCAGGTTAGATTGCCAATAATATTTCTTATTACAAAACTCACATTTAAAAGCTTTCTCTCTTTTCTCGCCGTGGATCAATAGGTGTTCGTGAAGGCTCCTTGTACTACCTAAAATCTTGCCACATACACTACAGCGAAACTTTTCCTCTTGTGTGTGTATTTTTCTATGTTCAACCAGGTGGTCCGGCCGAGAATATTTTTTATTACAAAACTCACATTCCAAAGTTTTCTTAGATCTGCTGTGACACAACTGATGGCGGCAAAGGCTCCTACTACCTAAAATCTTGCCACATATATTACAGCGACATTTTGTCTTCTGTTCCTGTATGTGTGTTTGTCTGTGTTCATTCAGGTTAGATTGCCAATAATATTTCTTATTACAAAACTCACATTTAAAAGTTTTCTCTCTTTTCTCATTATCATAATCACTATGGAGCAGTAACAGGTGTTTACGAAGATATCCTTTACTACTTAAATTCTTGTCACATACGTTACAGCGAAATTTTCCTTCTTGTGTGTTTTTTTTGTGTTCATCCATAATTATGAAGCAGTAACAACAGGTGTCTACTTAAATTCTTTCTCCTTCTGTGTGTGTATATTCAGGACAGGTGTATATTAAGGCAAGTTTCTCCATTAAGTTCTACTTTTACCACACTTGTCTAACTTTACAATTCGTCTGTAGCCAGTCTACTAGTCAACAAACAATTTGCTCCTCTCTATATATAAACAGATTTCGAGCTATGACGCAACTGGAGGTGGGGAAGGTTGCTGTTACTTATAACTATTTAACTACTTTTCGCCCACCCGCCACATGAAAACTTTATTTTCCCATACTTTTATACATTTCTGTTATGAAAATGAAATAAATAAAAAATACAAATATCCTTCACCTCTTCTCCTATTCCCCCTCTTCTTCCTTCACTACATCAAGAAAATCTACATCCTCAAATTCTTCCTCTTCTTCTTTCACTACAGCATGAAAATCTACATTCTCATATTCCTCCTCCTTTACTTTAACTTCATAATCAAGTATTTTGCAATGTGGTGGTGGTGGTGGTGGTGTAAATTCCTTCTCTTCTTCCTTCACTATATCAGGAAAATCTACATCCTCCCATTTCTCCTTTACTACATCAATTCCATCATCAGGTAATTTGCAATTGTCGTTATCCTCCTCGTCATCTGGTAGTGATGGTGGGGATATATGTGTTTTTCTATGTTTAACCAGGGTTTGCGACCAAGAATATTTTTTATTACAAAACTCACATTCCAAAGTTTTCTTAGATCTGCCGCCGTGGATCAACAGGTGTTCGTTAAGGCTCCTTGTGCTACCTAAAATCTTGCCACATACACTACAGCGAAACTTTTCCTCTTGTGTGTGTATTTTTCTATGTTCAACCAGGTTATCCGGCCGAGAATATTTTTTATTACACAACTCACATTCAAAAGTTTTCTTTGATCTAAGATGCAACTGATGATGGCGACTAAGGTTCCTTGTATTACTTAAATTCTTTCCACATATATTACAGCGACATTTTTGCTCCAAGTGTGTTTTTCTGTGTTCATTCAGGTTAGATTGCCGATAATATTTCTTATTACAAAACTCACATTTAAAAGTTTTCTCTCTTTTCTCGCCGTGGATCAATAGGTGTTCGTGAAGGCTCCTTGTACTACCTAAAATCTTGCCACATACACTACAGCGAAACTTTTCCTCTTGTGTGTGTATTTTTCTATGTTCAACCAGGTGGTCCGGCCGAGAATATTTTTTATTACAATACTCACATTCCAAAGTTTTCTTAGATCTGCTGTGACACAACTGATGGCGGCAAAGGCTCCTACTACCTAAAATCTTGCCACATATATTACAGCGACATTTTGTCTTCTGTTCCTGTATGTGTGTTTGTCTGTGTTCATTCAGGTTAGATTGCCAATAATATTTCTTATTACAAAACTCACATTTAAAAGTTTTCTCTCTTTTCTCATTATCATAATCACTATGGAGCAGTAACAGGTGTTTATGAAGATATCCTTTACTACTTAAATTCTTGTCACATACGTTACAGCGAAATTTTCCTTCTTGTGTGTTTTTTTTGTGTTCATCCATAATTATGAAGCAGTAACAACAGGTGTCTACTTAAATTCTTTCTCCTTCTGTGTGTGTATATTCAGGACAGGTGTATATTCAGGCCAGTTTCTCCATTAAGTTCTACTTTGCCACACACTTGTCATATAACTTTACAATTCGTCTGTAGCCAGTCTACTAGTCAACAAACAATTTGCTCCTCTCTATATATAAACAGATTTCGAGCTATGACGCAACTGGAGGTGGGAAAAGGCATAATTATGAAGCAGTAACAACAGGTGTCTACTTAAATTCTTTCTCCTTCTGTGTGTGTATATTCAGGACAGGTGTATATTCAGGCCAGTTTCTCCATTAAGTTCTACTTTGCCACACACTTGTCATATAACTTTACAATTCGTCTGTAGCCAGTCTACTAGTCAACAAACAATTTGCTCCTCTCTATATATAAACAGATTTCGAGCTATGACGCAACTGGAGGTGGGGAAGGTTGCTGTTACTTATAACTATTTAACTACTTTTCGCCCACCCACCACATGAAAACTTTATTTTCCCATACTTTTATACATTTCTGTTATGAAAATGAAATAAATAAAAAATACAAATATCCTTCACCTCTTCTCCTATTCCCCCTCTTCTTCCTTCACTACATCAAGAAAATCTACATCCTCAAATTCTTCCTCTTCTTCTTTCACTACAGCATGAAAATCTACATTCTCATATTCCTCCTCCTTTACTTTAACTTCATAATCAAGTATTTTGCAATGTGGTGGTGGTGGTGGTGGTGTAAATTCCTTCTCTTCTTCCTTCACTATATCAGGAAAATCTACATCCTCCCATTTCTCCTTTACTACATCAATTCCATCATCAGGTAATTTGCAATTGTCGTTATCCTCCTCGTCATCTGGTAGTGATGGTGGGGATATATGTGTTTTTCTATGTTTAACCAGGGTTTGCGACCAAGAATATTTTTTATTACAAAACTCACATTCCAAAGTTTTCTTAGATCTGCCGCCGTGGATCAACAGGTGTTCGTTAAGGCTCCTTGTGCTACCTAAAATCTTGCCACATACACTACAGCGAAACTTTTCCTCTTGTGTGTGTATTTTTCTATGTTCAACCAGGTTATCCGGCCGAGAATATTTTTTATTACACAACTCACATTCAAAAGTTTTCTTTGATCTAAGATGCAACTGATGATGGCGACTAAGGTTCCTTGTATTACTTAAATTCTTTCCACATATATTACAGCGACATTTTTGCTCCAAGTGTGTTTTTCTGTGTTCATTCAGGTTAGATTGCCGATAATATTTCTTATTACAAAACTCACATTTAAAAGTTTTCTCTCTTTTCTCGCCGTGGATCAATAGGTGTTCGTTAAGGCTCCTTGTACTACCTAAAATCTTGCCACATACACTACAGCGAAACTTTTCCTCTTGTGTGTGTATTTTTCTATGTTCAACCAGGTGGTCCGGCCGAGAATATTTTTTATTACAATACTCACATTCCAAAGTTTTCTTAGATCTGCTGTGACACAACTGATGGCGGCAAAGGCTCCTACTACCTAAAATCTTGCCACATATATTACAGCGACATTTTGTCTTCTGTTCCTGTATGTGTGTTTGTCTGTGTTCATTCAGGTTAGATTGCCAATAATATTTCTTATTACAAAACTCACATTTAAAAGTTTTCTCTCTTTTCTCATTATCATAATCACTATGGAGCAGTAACAGGTGTTTATGAAGATATCCTTTACTACTTAAATTCTTGTCACATACGTTACAGCGAAATTTTCCTTCTTGTGTGTTTTTTTTGTGTTCATCCATAATTATGAAGCAGTAACAACAGGTGTCTACTTAAATTCTTTCTCCTTCTGTGTGTGTATATTCAGGACAGGTGTATATTCAGGCCAGTTTCTCCATTAAGTTCTACTTTGCCACACACTTGTCATATAACTTTACAATTCGTCTGTAGCCAGTCTACTAGTCAACAAACAATTTGCTCCTCTCTATATATAAACAGATTTCGAGCTATGACGCAACTGGAGGTGGGAAAAGGCATAATTATGAAGCAGTAACAACAGGTGTCTACTTAAATTCTTTCTCCTTCTGTGTGTGTATATTCAGGACAGGTGTATATTCAGGCCAGTTTCTCCATTAAGTTCTACTTTGCCACACACTTGTCATATAACTTTACAATTCGTCTGTAGCCAGTCTACTAGTCAACAAACAATTTGCTCCTCTCTATATATAAACAGATTTCGAGCTATGACGCAACTGGAGGTGGGGAAGGTTGCTGTTACTTATAACTATTTAATAACTACTTTTCGCCATCACTATGGTAGGAAATCTAAAATAGTGTATTTTGTTTTGTATAGTATGGTAACATTTTTATTGTTGTTGGTTGTACATGAGTTGATACTGTTACACAGTACTTTTATACATACAAGTATCGATTACATTCCTCTTCTTCCTTCACTATACCAGGAAAATCTACATCCTCAAATTCTTCCTCTTCTTCCTTCACTACAGCAGGAAAATCTACCTCCCATTCCTCCTTTACTACAACTCCATCATCAGGTATTTTGCACTTGTCGTTATCCTCCTCGTCCTCTGGTAGTGATTTAAAAGTTTTCTCGTTCTCACTATTAAACAACAGGTGTTCGTTCTCGTTACTTGGTTGTGGAAATGTGTTGTATTGTTTCTTACTGCTTGGTTGTGGGGATGTGTAGTAATGGTGTTTATTTATGTTACAAAACTTACATTCTATTTTCTTTAAGCTTTGACGCAACTGGTGATGGCTAAGGCTTCTTTTACTACAACGAAATTCTGCCTTTTTTCTTTGATTCAGGTCTTGCAATTCTGCCTTTTTTCTTTGATTGTTCTTCAGAGTTTGTAGTCCATGTCCATGTTGAAACTGGCTTTTTTGGTCGTTGTCGAGATCGAGATAAATCTTCTGTAATACCCTCAATCTCGTCAATTTGTCCATAATCAGCAGCAGTGGAAAAAGAAGGCAGGTAGTTTTTAAACCAGGTATAAAGAAGCCAGGCCCAGGCTACTTATATACCCTCATAATAAATAAATTCAACTAGATCATGGAGGAAGTTTTCTTTGAGGTTTGATTTTTACCTCTGTGCTGTAACTGATATTCACAAAGGCTGCATGTACTATTAAAATTCAGGTCGGTCGGTCACATGTTACAGAGATGCTTGTGGTGCGGAAATCTACATCCTCCCATTCCTCCTTTACTACATCAACTCCAACATCAGGTATTTTGCAATTGTCGTCATCCTCCTCGTTCTCTGGGGATATGTGTGTTTTCTCACATTCAAAAGTTTTCTTAAATCTTCTGTGACGACATAACTCGTAATCCTCTTTGTTCTCTGGGGATATGTGTGTTTTTCTATGTCGAACCAGGCCGGAAAGCCAAGAATATTTTTTATTACAAAACTCACATTCAAGAGTTTTCTTAGATCTGCTATGACATAACTGATGGCGACAAAGGTTCTTTATACTACCTAAAATCTTTCCACATACGTTACAGGGAAACTTTACCTTTTCCTGGGTGTGTATTTCTCTGTGTTTATTCAGGGCAATCAGTCCATAGTATTTCTTCTCGCAAAACTCGCATTTAAAAGTTTTCTCGCCTTCATTGCTATGGATCAACAGGTGTTGGCGACGAAGGTATGTTGTACTACTGAAAATCTTGTCACATACGTTACAGCGAAACTTTCAACTCCAGCATCAGACATCTTGCAATTGTCGTCATCCTCCTCGTCCTCTGGTGGTGGTGGTGGATACCCTCTAGGTAATTTACTTCCAGATAGAACTCTTCTCCCATTCCCCTTCTCTTCCTTCATCCATAATGGAACTCTTCTCACATTCTGTTCCTTCATCCAATAAATCACATTCTTTGATCTTCTGTGACACAACTGGTGGTGGACGCGAAGACACGTTATACTACTTAAAGACTTACATATGTTACAGGGAGATTTTGTCTGTATATGTGTTTTTTTGTGGTTAACCAGGCTTCCCGACCAAGGAAATTTTTTATTACAAAACTCACATTTAAAAGTTCTCTCTTGCATATGTGTTCTTCTGTGGCGTTTATTACAAAACTCACATTTAAAAGTTCTCTCTTTTATCCCTCTTTTATCGTTATGTATGTGTCTGTGGCTAGCCAGGTTTCCCGGCCAAAAATATTTTTTATTACAAAACTCACATTTAAAAGTTTTCTCTTTTTTATCGCTATGGATCTGATTTTTGTTTTGGCAAACCAGACCACTAGTCCGTCCAACAAATTTACTCACAACGATTTCTTTGAGCTATGACTCAACTGGTGTTATTAAAAGTTAATATATGGATACATTTTATTGTGCATTAAACTGATACCAGTACTTTTTATAATAATAATAGATTCCATTCCTCGTTCACATCAGAAAACCCTTGATACCCTCTAGGCGATTTACTTCCAGAGTACATCATGGAACTCCAATCCCCTTCTCTTCCTTCATCCACTACATCAGGAAAATCTACATCCTCCCATTCCTCCTTTACCACATCAACTTCAGCATCAGGAATCTTACAATTGTCGTCATCCTCCTCGTCCTCTGGTGATGGTGGATACCCTCTAGGTAATTTACTTCCAGAGTAGATCATAGAACTCTTCTCCCATTCCCCTTCTCTTCCTTCATCCATAATGGAACTCTTCTCACATTCCCCTTCTGTTCCTTCATCCACTACATAAGGAAAATCTACATCCTCCCATTCCTCCTTTACCACATCAACTCCAGCATCAGGCATCTTGCAATTGTGGTCTTCCTCGTCCTCTGGTGGTGGTGGTGGTGGTGGGGATGTATGTGTTTTTCTGTGGCTAGCCAGGCTTCCCGGCCAAAAAAATCTTTTATTACAAAACTCACATTCCAAAGTTTTCTTTAACGAAGATGTTTTAGAAAATTTCTTGTCACAAAATTCAAATTCTACAGTTTTCTTTGGGTTGTGATTCAACAGGTGATTTCGAAGGTATCTTGAACAACTTAAATTCTTTCCACATATATTACAACAAAATAGGTTTGGGGTTATCTGCTTGTGTTTATGACTGTGTCTATTCAGGTGAGTTTGTCTATAATATTTCTTATTACAAAACTCACATTTAAAAGTTTTCTCTCTTTTCTCATCACTATGGAGCAGCAACAGATGTTCACGAAGATATGTTTTAGTACTTAAATTTTTATCACATACGTTACAACGAAATTTTCCTTCTGTGTGTTTTTTTTGGTGTTTAAACTGGTGTTTGCGAAGGTATTGTGTACTACTAAAAATCTTGTCACATACGTTACAGCGAAATTTTTCTTCTTGTATGTGTATTTTTCTGTGGTTATTCAGGGCAGTCGGTCTGGAGTATTTCTTCTCACAAAACTCACATTTCAAAGTTCTCTCTCTATGGATAAACAGGTGTTCACTAAGGCTCTGTGTACTACTTAAAATCTTGTCACATACGTTACTGCGAATTTTTTCTTCTTGTGTATGTGTTTTTCTCAGGGCTGTCATAATATAATCCTAGTTGTGGCAGTTACTGGTGAATACCAGGAAGGAATGAACTACCTAATTCTTGCCTGCTAGTCTATTTCTTTCATCCCCCACAATCTGTTAAAAAAAGGAAAAAAATAATATTAATTATAATACTCTTATACAGATATAATTGTTATTTTTTTGGCTTTCCCAAAAAATAAAGGATCTTTTGTAATTAAAAGTTGGTATAGGGTACATTTTTTATTGTTTTTTTTTGTTTTTGACACATAGTTTAAACATTGTAATAAATACAGAACTCACATTTAAAAATTTTCTCTCTTTAGTGGTTACGAAGGTTGTGTATACTACTTCAAATCTTGCCGCATACGTTACAGAAAAACTTCTCTTTCCTCTTTCCCCAAAAATAAAGGATCTTTTGTTATTAAAAGTTGGTATAGGGTACATTTTTTATTGTTTTTTTTGTGTTTTTGACACATAGTTTAAACATTGTAATAAATACAGAACTCACATTTAAAAATTTTCTCTCTTTAGTGGTTACGAAGGTTGTGTATACTACTTCAAATCTTGCCGCATACGTTACAGAAAAACTTCTCAAAAACTCCATTTAAAAGTTTTCTCGCTATTAAATAACAGGTGTTCGTTCTCGTTGCTTTGTTGTGGAAATGTGTGGTGTTTTCTTACTGCTTGATTGTGGGGATGTGTAGTAATGGTGTTAGGTGCGTATACTACTAAAATTCAGGTCGGTCACGTTACAGAGATGCTTGTGATGCGTTTTAATGATATAAAGCTGCAGACTGTCTTCGTTAATAAACTCGTTCACAGTACTCACAAGAAGAATAACGCATACAAAGTGTTGGTCTTATTTCCTCCTCCTCCGCCATCTATAAAAAAAAATTAAAATTATACATTATCTTCAATTTTAAAAATTATAATTTTAAAACATTTTGTGTTACGGAAGATAATATTTACTTATTCTGGATTGGTGTCTTTTCCTATTCCTCCTTGGATTTATTTAATTGGAACGGGAGTACTATAGGTTGTAGTTTAATTTCATCTTCCTCCTCCTCTTCCTTCGTTGGCTTCGTTTGTGGTTTATCCTCAGGTAATTCTACTCTATCATCAAGTAGCTCCCTCGTCACCTCCTCCTCCTCCTCCTCCTCCTCCTCCTCCTCCTCCTTGTTGGTATTCTTCTTCTTGTAATCCTCGTTTTGTAGTGGAAGTGGGATGTGTGTTATTCTGTGTTCAATCAGGCTACTAGGTAAATAAAATTTCTTGTAACAAGACTCACATGTAAACATTTTAAAGATTTCTTTGAGCTTGATAAAATTTTTCCGCCGCCACATTTTTTCTATACTTAAAAAAACTGTTATTCAAATCTTAGTGAACCCTTGTGTCGTCACTTGCTGTTGAATGGAGAGAAAACACTTATATAGGCAACAGATAACTCCTCTCTCCTCCTTAACTGTGTAGAAAGAATTATATTTTATACTTATAGGATTTTAAGTGATTATTAAAATGATATTTGAATATTTTTTTTCTGATAACCTTATTACATATGATACATATTTTGTATTTACGTTTAGTTTTGTGTTTGTATTTACGTTTGGTTTCGTCAGTAATCAAAGCCATTTTCTTAAAAATGCACCAGCCGGTTAATACATGTTAACACTCACTACGATGAACATACATACAAACTAATTCAAATCTTACACTTTAAAATGCTGTCCTGAACCTATCAGGGCTTTTGGTCTGTCCGTCCATAATATTTCTTATTACAAAACTCACATTTTAAAATTTTCATTGGCGGGCGCAACTGATGTTCACGAAGAATTCTTTACCTAAATTTTTCTCACTTAGTTGGATAAGCGGGCGATGAAAGCTCAAGAATATTACTGGCTGTTGAATGGAGAGAGAATACTTATATAGGCAGCAGGTAACTCCTCCCTCCTCCTTAGCTATGCGGCAAGCATTATATTTTATACTTATAGGATTTTAAATATTAAAATGGTATTTGAAGACTTTTTTTTGATAACCCATATGATACAGAGTTTGTATTTACGTTTAGTTTCGTGTTTGTATTTGGTTTCGTGAGCAATCAAAGCCGCCATTTTCTTAAAAATAGACCATCCGGTTATATATATATTAATTACACTCACTCACTGTCTTAACGTGCCCGCCCTCCCACCTGATAGAAAAAACTATCCTTCCTTCTTTTATTTATCTCCGGGTATTACGTCTTCGGTCGGTTGTACAAGTATTATTAAAACAAAATCTTATCTTTCATTTTTATACCCAAAAATGTGAATATACCTCAGTAAATAATAGGACACAGCTATTATGTACTCTTGGTACATAAAATATAAAAAAGTACATAAAACAGGATAAAGGTACATAAAAATGTATTGTTACAAAATTAACTTGCTATTTTAGATATTATGGGTGAGGATAAGATCCTCGAAAAATACAAATACTATTATTTTTTTTAACAATAATATTTTGTACAATATAAAGTTTTGTTTTAATAATAATATACTACTGTTTTAGCTTCTCTATCTCCTCCTTTTTTTCTCATATTCCTCCTCATCATCTTCCTCCTCCTCTTCCTCCTCATTCTTTATTTGTATTTTCTCCTTTACACTTTTATCCTCCTTCTCCACTTTGTTTATCAGAAGGGAAGACTGGAGATTTTGTGTAGAAGGAAAATTAGTACTAGTTTTCCGACGAAGATGTTGCTTTTTAATGAGACGACGACGACGACTTTCCTCTTGCATTTTCTTAGTGGAACAAAGCTCCATTAAACATTGGTATATATACTTATCCTCAAATAAGAAATTTCTTTTTGGGAAGTTTTATTTGACTTAAAGAATATAATGCTGCATGATTTCTTAAATTAATAATTTTCATAAAATTGGATATATATTGTAAATGAACAGAATTATACAAAACTACAGGAGAATAATGGGCACTAATCAACCTTTTTATTTCATATTGCGTCATTAATCGAGAACCATATCCACAAATATTAAGAGAGTTATTTATTTTAAAAAAAACCTCAACAGTGGCCTCTTTTTGCGGGTTATATAAAATATAACTATTATATTTTAAAGGATTTTTTCTAAAAATCCAGCCCATTGGGAAAACTACAGTTTGAAATATAATTCCTTCTTCATTAATGCCCCAATCCCTCTCATTTTTATATATACGAAAACCATTCTCCTCGAGAAATTTAAAAACTTTTATATTGTCTATAACAAAAGTTTTATGTTTTATTAAGAGATTAATATATTTCTTATTTCTTTGCCTTTTTAATATATCTCTTATAGCTCGTTCGATACCGGAGGAAGATCTTATATTTTCTAAACAGATTGAACATTCTTTCCATGATGAAAGTTCATGAGGATGTATTGAATAAAGAGAAGAAAATTCAATAGAAGAAAATTCAAGTTCTCTTTCTAATATAACATCTACTATTCCTTTGTAAATAATTAGTGGTATATTTTGTAAACTGGTAATATTTTTGTAAGTGCTGTTTTTGTTTGAGATAATTGCGGATTTACAAAGTGTTTCTAAGCTAGGTAATAAACTCGTATAAATTTCTTTTTCCTTATTTATAGAATATTCAAGAGGGCTAGAGATTATGAATGATTTTCCATAAAGACAATTTTCTCTGAACGGATGATAATCAAATACTAATCTCC
>NW_024719046.1:0-6320 GCF_018991925.1 Homarus americanus | reverse complement strand
GTTAATCGCCGGCCAAAACGTCACCGCCACTCATTCTTATCGCCCCCCTGCCGCCGTTAATCGGCGCTGGTACGCCACTCATTCTTATGGCCTTTACTGCGCCGTTAATCGCCCGTGAGAGCGGTACCGCCACTTTCATTCTTATGGCCCCCCCTGCCGCCATTAATCGCCCGTAAGGCGATTGCCGCCACTCATTCTTGCCCAACTCCTGCACGCCGTTAATCACCGTGGGCGATTGCCGCCACTCATTCTTATAGCCTCCCTGCCGCCGTTAATCGCCCGTAAGGCGTTGCCGCCACTCATTCTGTGGCCCCCCCTGCACGCCGTTAATGCGCCCGTGGCGGTGCCTGCATTCATATGGCCCCCCTGCCGTTAATCGCCCGGCAAGAGCGTTGCGCCACTCATTCTTATAAGCCCCCGCCATTAATGTCGCCCGTAAAGGCGTTGCGCCACTCATTCGCCTTGGCCCCCTGCACGCACGTTCAATCGCCCGTAAAGGCGTTGCCGCCTCTTTTCTTGCCTCCCTGCCGCGTTAATCGCCGTAAGGGGTTGCGCCACTCATTCTTATGGTGCCCCTGCGCGTTGTCGCCCGTGGGGCGTTACGACTGGTTCTTTAGCTCCTGCCGCTGTTAATCGCCCGTGGCGTTGCGTCCTGTTCTTGTGGCCCCCTTAAGCGTTATCGCCCGTGGCGTTGCGGCCTCGTTCTTATGGCCCCCCTGACGCCGTTATTGCGTAAGGCGTTGCCGCCACTCATTCTTTTTGCGCTTGCGTTAATCGCCCGTGGCGTTACGCCACTCATTCTTATGGCCCCTGCGCTGTTATTCGCCGTGGGTTGCATACTCATTCTTATGGCCTCCCTGCCGCCGTTATTGCCGTAGGGCGATTACGCCCCTCATTCTTATCGCCCCCTGTCGCCGTTAATCGCCCGTAGGCGTTGCCGCCACTCATTCTTGTCGCCTCCCTACGCGTTAATGCCGTAGGCGTTGCGCCACTCATTCTTATGGCCCTCTGCGCCGTTAATCGCCCGTAAGGCGGTGCGCCCACTCATTCTGCCCCTCTTTACGCCGTTAATCGCCGTGGGGCGTTGCCGCCACTCATTCTTATGGCCTCCCTGCGCCGTTAATCGCCCGTGGCGTTGCATCATTATGGCCTCCCTGCGTCGCCCGTGGCGTTGCGCCATCTTATGGCCCCCCTGCCGCCGTGTCGCCCGTAAGGTGCCGACTCATTCTTATGCCCCTGCCGCCGTTAATCGCCGTAAAGCGTTGCGCCCACTCATTCTTATTGGCCCCCCTGCCGCCGTTAATCGCCCGTAAGGCGATTGCGCCACTCATTCTTTATTGCCTTCTTGCCGTTAATCGCCCGTGGCGTTGCCGCCACTCATTCTTATGGCCTCCCTGCCGCCGTTAATCGCCGTAAAAGCGTTCGCCACTCATTCTTATAGCACTCCTGCCGCCGTTGTCGCCCGTGAAGGCGATTGCCGCCACTCATTCTTATGGCCTCCCTGCGCGTTAATCGCCCGTGGCGTTGCGCCACTCATTCTTATCGCCTCTCCGCCGTTAATCGCCCGTAAGGCGTTGCACGCACTCATTCTTATAGCCCCCCTGCGCCCGTTGTCGCCGTAAAACGTTGCACTTCACTCATTCTTATGGCCCCCCTGCGCCGTTATTCGCCCGTGGGCGATTGCCGCCACTCATTCTTATGGCCCCCCCTGCCGCCGTTAATCGCCGTTAGGCGTTTGCGTACTCATTCTTATGGCCTCCTGCCGCCGTTAATCGCCCGTAAGGCGGTGCCACTCATTCTTGTAGCCCCCCCTGCCGCCGTTAATCGCCGTGAGGTTCGTATTTTATGGTGCCGCAGTGTCGCCATTAAGCGTTGCGCCACTTCATTTTGTAGCCTTCCTGCCGCCGTTGTTATTCGCCGCGAGCGTTGCGCCACTCATTCTTATGGCCCCCTGCGGCGTTAATCGCCGTAAAGAGCGTTGCATCTCATTCTTGTAGCCCCCCTACGCGTTGTCGCCCATGGCGTGCGCCCTCATTCTTATGGCCCTCCTGCCGTGTGTAGTCTGTAAGGCGATTGCGCCACTCATTCTTATGGCCTCCTGCCTTGCGTTGTCGCCGTGAGGCGTTGCGCCACTCATTCTTATGGCCTCCCTGCGCGCGTTAATCGTCCGTATGGCGGTTGCCACTCATTTTTGGCTTCTCCCTGCACGTTAATGCATGGTGCGCCCTCATTCTTATTTCGCCGTTAATGATTCCGTAAGCGTTGCGCCACTGTTCTTATGGCCCCCTGCCGCATTAATCTTGTAAAGCGTTGCGCCTGTTCTTATGACCCCCTGCGCCTTTGTCGCCGTGGCGTTGCGCCACTCGTTCTTATGGCCCCTGCACGTTGTGTGGTAATGATTGCACGCCAGTCATTTGTTTTGTGTGGGGTTGTTTTTGTTTTTGGTTTTGGTACGCCACTATTGTTATGGCCCCCTGCCGCCGTTAATCGCCCGTGGGCGTTGCGGCCACTCATTCTTATGGCCCTCCTGCGCCGTTAAGTCGCCGTAAGGCGTTGCGCCTCGTTCTTATGGCCTCCCCTGCCTTGTGGGGGTTGTTTTTTGGTTTTTGCCGTTAATCGCCGTGGGTGCGTGTTTGTTTGGTGGTTTTGGTGGCGTTGCCGCCTTCATTCTTATGGCCTCCTGCGCGTTATTATGCGCCCGTTTGAAGCGATTGCCACTCGTTTATGGCCCCACGCCGTTATTCGCCCGTAAGGCATTGCCGCCACCATTCTTTAGCCCCCTGCGCCGTTAATACTTCCGTGAGGCGTTGCACGCCACTCATTCTTATGGCCTTCCTGCGCGTTTCGCGTGGGCGTTGCATACTCATTCTTATGGATGCCTGCGCCGTTAATCGCCCGTTAAGGCGTTGCACGCCACTCATTCTTATGGCCTCCTGCGGCGTTAATCGCCCGTAAGGCGATTGCCGCCACTCATTCTTATCGCCTCCTGCCGCCGTTAATCGCCCGTGGGCGTTGCCGGCCACTCATTCTTATGGCCCCCTGCGCCGTTAATCGCCCGTGAGGCGTTGCGCCACTCATTCTTATATTTTGCCGTCGTTGCGCCGTAAGGCGATTACCCGCCACTCATTTATGGAATCCCTGCCGCCGTTAATCGCCGGTAAGGCGTTGCACCACTCATTCTTATGGCCTCCCCTGCGCGGTTAATCGCCGTGGTGATTGCGCCACTCATTCTTATGGCCTCCTGCATGCGTTAATCTCGTGGGCCGTTGCGCCACTCATTCTTATGGCCCCCCTGCCGCCGTTATTGGCCCGTGAGGCGTTGCGCCACTCATTCTTATGGCCCCCCTGCCGCCGTTAATCGCCCGTAAGCGATTGCGCCACTCATTCTTATGGCCCTCCTGCACGCCGTTAATGTCGCCCGTGGGCGTTGCGCCGCCGCTTCATTCTTGTAGCCTCCCTGCCGCCGTTAATCGCCCGTAAGGCGATTGCCGCCACTCATTCTTATGGCCCCCTACTGCCGCGTTAATGTCCCGTAAAGCGTTGCGCCACTCATTCTTATGGCCTCCCTGCGCCGTTAATCGCCCGTAAAGCGTTACGCCAAGCGTTGCGCCACTCATTCTTATGGCCCCCTGCTGCCGTTAATCGCCCGTAAAGCGTTGCCGCCACTCATTCTTATGGCCTCCCTGCGCCGTTAATCGCCCGCATAAGGCGATTACCGCCACTATTCTTATGGCCCCCTGCGCCGTGTTTTCCCCGTAAGAGCGTGCCGCCACTCATTCTTATCGCCTCCCCTGCCGCCGTTAATCGCCCGTAAGGCGTTGGCGCCACTCATTCTTATGGCCCCCCTGCTGCCGTTAATCGCTCGTGAGCGTTGCGCCCACTCATTCTTATGGCCTCCCCTGCCGCGTTAATCGCCCGTAGGCGATTGCCGCCACTCATTCTTATGGCCCCCCCTGCGCCGTTAATCGCCCGTAAGGCGATTGCCGCCACTCATTCTTATGGCCCCCCTGCCGCCGTTAATCGCCGTAAGGCGATTGCCGCCACTCATTCTTATGGCCCCCCTGCCGCCGTTAATCGCCCGTGGAACGTTGCCGCCACTCATTCTTATAGGCCTCCTGCCGCCGTTAATTGCCCGTAAGGCGGTGGCGCCACTCGCGTCGGTTATGCCCTTGCGCGTTAATAAAGCGCGTGAAGCGTTGCCGCCACTCATTCTTATGGCCTCCTGCCTGGTTTCGCCGAAGCGGTGCCGCCCTCATTCTTATAGCTTCGCCGTTGTCGCCCGTAAGGCGGTGCCGCCACTCATTCTTATTGCCCCCTGCGCCGTTAATCGCCGTAAAGCGTTGCGCCACTCATTCTTATGGCCTCCTGCGCCGTTATCGCCCGTAAGGCGTTGCGCCTCATTCTTATGGCCCCCTGCATGGTGTCGGCCGTAGGCGTTGCCGCCACTCATTCTTATGGCCCCCCTGCGCGTTATTAGGCCGTAAGGCGATTGCCGCCACTCATTCTTTCTGCGTTAATCGCCCGTAAGCGTTACCCATCATTCTTATGGCCCCCTGCCGCCGTTTCGCCCGTAAGGCGTTGCGCCACTCATTCTTATCGCCTCCCCTGCGCCGTTATCGCCGTGAAGCGTTGGCGCCACTCTTCTTGGCCCCTGCCCGTTGTCGCCCGTGGTGCCACTCATTCTTATGGCCTCCTGCACGCCGTTAATCACCCGCCAAAGAGCGATTGCGCCCACTCATTCTTATGGCCCCCTGCGCCGTTAATCGCCCGTAAAGCGTTACCGCCACTCATTCTTATGCCCCTCCCTGCCGTTAATCGCCCGTAAGGCGTTACGCCACTCATTCTTATGGCCCCCCTGCCGCCGTTAATCGCCCGTGAGCGTTGCGCCACTCATTCTTATGGCCTCCCTGCCTTCGTTAATTGCCCGTGAGCGTTGCCGCCACTCATTCTTATCGCCTCGCCTGCCGTTAATCGCCCGTAAGGCGTTGCGCCACTCATTCTTATGGCCTCCCTGCGCCGTTAATCGCCCGTAAGGCGATTGCCGCCACTCATTCTTATGGCCCCCCCTCCGCCGTTAATCGCCCGTAAAGGCGATGCCGCCACTCATTCTTATGGCCCCCTGCGCCCGTTATTCGCCGTAAGCGATTACCCGCCACTCATTCTTATGGCGCTGCGCCGTTAATCGCCCGTAAAGGCGGTGCCGCCACTCGTCTTATGGCCCCCTGCGCGTTAATCGCCCGTAAGGCGTTGCGCGCCACTCATTCTTATGGCCCGCTGCCGCCGTTAATCGCCCGTAAGGCGTTGCCGCCACTCATTCTTATGGCCCCCTGCGCCGTTAATCGCCGTGGGCGATTGCCGCCTTTTCTTGTCCCCCCTGCACTGCGTTAATCGCCCGTAAAGCGTTGCCGCCACTCATTCTTATGGCGCTCCCTGCGCCGTTATTCGCCCGTAAGGCGATTGCCGCCACTCATTCTTATGGCCTCCCTGCCGCCGTTATTCGCCCACGTGGGCGTTGCCGCCACTCATTCTTATCGCCTCCCCTGCGCCGTTAATCGCCCGTAAAGCGTTGCCGCCATTCATTCTTATGGCCCCCTGCCGTTAATCGCCCTTAAGGCGTTGCGCCACTCATTCTTGTAAGCCCCTGCCGCGTTTAATCGCCGTGAAGTCGTTACGCCCACTCTTCTTGTGGCCCCCCCTGCCGCCGTTAATCGCCCGTGGCGTTCGCTCACTCATTCTTATGTCGCCCCTGCTGCGTTAATCGCCCGTAAGGCGATTGCGCTTCGCTCTTTCGCCGCGGCTTTGCCGTTAATCGCCAGTAAAGGCGATTGCGCCACTCATTCTTCCTTATTTGCGATGCGCCGTTAATCGCCAGCCAAAGAGCGTTACGCCACTTCATTCTTATGGTCCCCATACGCGCATTTAATAAACCGTAAAACGTGCCGCCACTTTCATTCTTATGGCCCCCTGCCGCCGTTAACCGCCCGTAAGCGTGCCGCCCACTATTCTTATAACGCTCCCCTGCCGCCCGTTAATCGCCGCAAAGCGTTACACGCCCACTATTCTTATAGCCCCCTGCCGTCATTATCGCCCGTGGCGTTGCCGCCACTATTCTTATCGCCTCCCCTGCCGCCGTTAATCGCCCGTAAAGGCGGTGGCGCCACTTCGTCTTATGGCCCCCTGCCACGTTAATCGCCCGTAAGGCGATTGCCGCCACTCATTCTTATGGCCTCCCTGCCTTGAATTGTCCTTCCGTAAAGGCGTTGCCACCACTCATTTCTTATGGCCTCCTGCCGCCGTTAATCGCCCAGCAATACGTAACC
>NW_024719045.1:0-18047 GCF_018991925.1 Homarus americanus | reverse complement strand
TTCCCTGTTTTCTATGCGATAATCTATTTTCGGCAAATTTGGTTATCTAACCAACTTTCGCGGTGCGATTTCATTTTTTATACAAATTTCCTGTTTTTATGATATTCCATTTTCTCGGGTAAATTTGGTTATCTTAACCAACTTCTGAAAGTAGATATTTCCTATTTTTATGATACAAATTTCCCGTTTTCTATGATAATCTATTTTCGAAAATTTGGTTATTCAACCAACTTTCCCGAAAGCAGATATTTCATTTTGTGATACAAATTTCCTGTTTCTATGATAATCTACTTCCAAAATTAGGTAATATTTCCCAAAATTGAAAATCTATTCTCTGAAAATCAGATAATCTATTTTCCGAAAAGCAGAAAATCTATCTACTTTTCGGGAAAGAGATAACTAAACATTCCTGGAAAAGTAGATATTTCCATTTTTTTATGATACAAATTTCCCAAGTTTTATGATAATCTATTTCGCAAATTTATATCTAACCAACTTTCCTGAAAGTAGATATTTCATTTTTTATGATACAAATTCTCCTGTTTTCTATGATAATCTATTTTCGGGAAAGTTGTTTATCTAACCAACTTTCGCGGAAAGTAGATATTTCCGCATTTTTATGATACAAATTTCCCGTTTTCTATGATATCTATTTTCGAAAAATTTGGTTATTCAACTAACTTTCCCGGAAAGTAGATATTTCCCATTTTTTGTGATACAAATTTCCCGTTTTCTATGATAATCTACTTCCCAAAATTAGGTAATATTTCTAAAATTCGAAAATCTATTCCCCGAAAATCGATAATCTACTTTCCCGAAAAGTAGAAAATCTATTCACTTTCGGGAAAATAGATAACCAACTTTCCCGGAAAGTAGATATTTCCCATTTTTTATGATACAAATTTCCTGTTTTATGATAATCTATTTTTCGAAAGTTGAAATATCTAACCAACTTTCGCGAAAGTAGATATTTCCTATTTTTATGATACAAATTTCCTGCTTTGCGATAATTATTTTCGGCAAATTTGGTTATCTGAACCAACTTTCCGGAAAGAAGATATTTCTATTTCTTTATGATACAACTTCCCGTTTTCTATGATAATCTATTGGGAAAGTTGTTTATCTAAATTTAAATTTCGCGGAAAGTATTTCCCCATTTTTTATGATACAATTTCCCGTTTTGTTAGATAATCTATTTTTGCAAATTTGTCTTAACCAACTTTCGCGGAAAGCAGATATTTCCCATTTTTTTTTATGATACAAATTTCCTGTTTTCTATGATAATCACATCGCAAAATTAGGTAATATTTCAAAAATTCGAAAATCTATTCTCGAAAATCGATAATCTACTTTCCCGAAAAGTAGAAAATCTATCACTTTTCGAAAAGATAACCAACTTTCCCGGAAAGTAGATATTCCCATAAACCAAAACCACCAAACAAACCAACCCAAAAAAACCCAAACAAACCAAACACAAACAACCAACCCAAAAAACCCATTTTTAAGATACAAATTTCTGCTCTATGATAATCTATTTCCAAAGTTGTTTATCTAACCAACTTTCAAGAAAGTAGATATTTCCCATTTTTATGAACAAATTCCCTTTTTTATGATATCCATTTTCGAAAATTTGCTTATCTAACCAACTTCCCAAAGCAGATATTTCCCATATTTCAGACACAAATTTCCTGTTTATGATACATCCAATCACATCAACCAAAATTCCAAAGTAATATTTCACTAAAATTCAAATTTCCTGTATGATAATATATTTTCCCGAAAAGTAGAAAAACCAACTTTCAGGAAAGCAGAATTCCCAAAACAAACCAAACACCAATTATCTAACCAACTTTCCAAGAAAGTAGATATTTCCCATTTTTACGATACAAATTTCTGTTTTCTATGATAATTCATTTTCAGGAAAGGTTTATCTAACCAACTTCGCGGAAAGTAGATATTTCAATTTTTATGATACAAATTTCCTGTTTTCTATGATAATCTATTTTCGGCAAATTTGGTTATCTAACCAACTTTCCCGGAAAGTAGATATTTCCATTTTTATGATACAAATTTCCTGTTTTCTATGATATCTATTTTCGGGAAAGTTGTTTATTAAACCAACTGCGGAAAGTAGATATTTCCCATTTTTAGATACAAATTTCCTGTTTTCTATGATATCTATTTTCGGCAATTTTGATATTCAACCAACTTTCCGGAAAGTAGATATTTCAATTTTTATGATACAAATTTCCTGTTTTCTATGATAATCTATTTTCGAAAATGGTTATCTAACCAACTTTCCTTGAAAGCAGATATTTCCCATTTTTCAGATACAAATTTCCCGTTTTATGATAACTATTTTCGAAATTGTTTATCTAACCAACCAGGAAAGTATTTCCCAACGATACAAATTCTCCTGTTTTCATGATAACTATTTCCGGAAATTTGGTTATCTAAATCACACTTTCCTGAAAGTAGATATTTCCCCATTTTTAAGATACAAATTCCTGTTTTCATGATAATCTACTTCGCAAATTTATATCTAACCAACTTTAAAATAGATATTTTTTTTTATAGATACAAATTTCTGCCTTTCTATGATAAACTATTTTCGAAAATTTATTATCCAACCAACTTTCCCGAAAGTAGATATTCCCATTTTTATGATAAATTTCTGCTTTATGATAATCTATTTTAAAGTAAATTTGTTTATCCAACCAAACTTTCGCTAGATATTTCCAATTTTATGATACAAAATTTCCTGTTTCTATGATAATCTATTTTCGAAAAATTTAGTTATTCAACCAACTTTCCGAAAGTCAGAATTTCAATTTTTGCGATACAATTTCTGCTTATGATAATCTACATCGCAAAATTACTAATATTTCCCAAAATTCAAAAATCTATTCTGAAAATCGATAATCTACTTTCTGAAAATATCATCAAAGTAGATAACCAACTTTCCCGGAAAGTAGATATTTCATTTTTATGATACAAATCTCCTGTTTTAAGATAACTATTTTCGAAAGTTGTTTATCAACCAACTTTATGAAAGCAGATATTCTATTTTATGATACAAATTCCCTGTCTATATGATAATCTATTTTCGGAAAATTTGGTTATTCAACAAACTCTCCCCGAAAGTAGATATTTCATTTTTTATATACAAATTTCATTTTCATAAAAATCTATTTTCGAAAGCGTTTATCTAACCAACTTCTATGAGTAGATATTTCCATTTTTATGATACAAATTTCGTTTTATGATAATCTATTTTCGGCAAATTTGTTATTCAACCAACTTTCCCAAAGCAGATATTTCATTTTATGATGTACAAATTTCCTTTTTTATGATATCTATTTTGAACCTACATTCAACTAACTTTCCTGAAAGTAGATATTTCCCATTTTTGTGATACAAATTTCGTTTTCTATGATAATCTACTTCTGCAAAATTAGGCAATATTTCCAAAACAGTAATCTATTCCGAAAAAATCGATAATCTATCGAAAATTAGAAAATCTATCTACTTCAGAAGTAGATAACCAACTTTCCCTGAAAGGATATTCTCCCATTTTTGCGCATACAAAATTCCCGTTTTCTATGATAATCCGTTTTCGGGAAAGTTGTTTATCTAACCAACTTCTCGCGGAAAGCAGATATTTCCCATTTTTATGATACAAATTTCTGTTTTTATAGATAATCTATTTTCAAAATTTGTTAATTTAACCAACTTTCCTGAAAGTAGATATTCCTATTTTATGATACAAATTTCCCGTTTATGATATCTATTTACGGAAAATTTGTTATCTAACCAACTTTCTCCCGGAAAGTAGATATTTCCATTTTTTTGTGATACAAATTTCCTGTTTTCTATGATATTTCATTTGTGAAGTGTTGTTTATCTAAACTAACTTTCGTGAAAGTAGATATTTCCATTTTTTATGATAAATTTCCTGTTTTTTATGATATCTATTTTCGGCAAATTTGTATATTCATCCAACTTTTCCCGGAAAGTAGATATTTCCCATTTATTATGATACAACTTCCTGTTTTATGATATTCATTTTTGCAATTTATTATTCTAACCAACTTCCCGAAAGTAGATATTTCCATTTTTACAGATACGTAAATTTCAATTCTTTCTATGATATCTATTTTCGGGAAAGTTGTTTATTCAACCAACTTTCGCGTGAAAGTAGATATTTCCCATTTTTTATGATACAATTTGGTTTCTATGATATTCTATTTCTCGGCAAATTTGCTATTCAATTAACTTCTCCTGAAAGTAGATATTTCCCATTTTTAGAGAGATATACAAATTTCTGTTTTGCGATATCTATTTACGGGCAAATTAAGTTATTTAACCAACTTTCTGAAAGTAGATATTTATTTTTATAGATACAAATTTCCGTTTGGCGAAAATCTATTTAGAAAGGTTTATCTAACCAATTTTCGCGTGGAAAGTAGATATTTCTATTTTATGATACAAATTTCCTCTGTTTTTCTATGATAGTTCATTTTCGGAAAATTTGGTTATTCAACCAACTTTCCCGGAAAGCAGATGATTCTATTTGTGAGATACAAATTGCTTTATGATAATCTACTTCGCAAAATTAGGTAACATTTCAAAATTCGAAAAATCTATTCCCCTTTAGGGAATCAGGATAATCTATTTCTCCCGAAAGTAGAACGTCTACTGAAAGTAGATAACCAACTTTCCTGAAAGTAGATATTCTATTTTATGATACAATTTCCGTTTATGATAATCTATTTGCGGGTGCCACTTATTCAACGCTAACTTCGCGAAAGCAGATATTTCATTTTATGATGTTAAATTTCCTGTTTCTATGATATCTATTTCGGCAAATTTGGTTATCTAACCAACTTTTCCTGGAAAGTAGATATTTCCCATTTTTTATGATACAATTTCCTGTTTTCATATATTCTATTTCGAAAGTTGTTAGCCTAAACTAACTTTCGCGGGAAAGTAGATATTTCCTATTTTATGATACAATTCTCTTGTTTTTAATGATATCTAGTTTTCGGCAAATTTGGTTATCTAAATCAACCTTTCCTTTTGAAAGTAGGATATTTCATTTTTATGATACACTGTTTTATGATATCTATTTTCGGCAATTTATATCTAACCAACTTTCCAAAGTAGATGTTATTTCATTTTATTAAATTTCTCCTTGCTTATGATAATTTGTTTCGGAAAGTTGTTTATCTAACCAACTTTGCGAAAGTAGATATTTCTATTTTTTAAGATACAAATTTCTGTTTTCATGATATTGATGCCAGCAAATTTGTTATCTAACCATCCTCTGAAAGATTCCAGGTATTTTTTAAGAGAGGCCAAATTTCCTGTTTTATGATAATCTATTTTCAGTAAATTTGGTTATCTAACCAACTTTCCCGGAAAGTAGATATTTCCCATTTTATGATACAAATTTCTGTTTTCTATGACAATCTATTTTCGGGAAAGTTGTTTATTCAACTACCTTTCGCGTGAAAGTAGATATTTCCCATTTTTTGAGTGTTAAATTCCTGCTTATGATAACTACTTCGCAAAATTAGCCAATATTTCCGTACCCGAAAAATCTATTCTGAATGATATCTACTTCTTTCCTGTGAAATTGATTTACTTTTCGGGAAAGTAGATAACTAACTTTCCCGGAAAGTAGATATCGTATTTTTATGATACAATTTCCTGTTTTCTATGATAATCTATTTTTTTGTTGTTTATCAAACCAACTTTCGCGGAAAGTAGATATTTCCATTTTTATGGATACAATTTCTCTGTTTTTTATGATATCTATTTTGGCAAATTCATGGTCTAACCAACTTTCTCTGTAAAGTAGATATTTCTATTTTTTATGATACAAATTTCCTGTTTTTCTAAGATAATCTATTTTCGGCAAATTATTATCTAAACTAACTCTCTTCCCGGAAAGTAGATAGTTATTTCCTATTTTTATGATACAATTTCCTGTTTTCATGATAATCTATTGGAAAGAGTTTATCAACCAACTTCGCGGTTGATATTTCCCATTTATGATACAAATTTCCTGTTTTCATGATATTTATTGCAAATTTAATATTCAACCAACTTCCGGAAAGTAGATATTTTCATTTTTATGATAAATTTCCAATTTTCTATGAGACCTATGCTTGAAAGTTGTTTATCTATCCAACTTTCGCGGAAAAGTAGATATTTCCCATTTTTGGTGATATGCTACAAATTCCTGCTTTCTATGATATCTATTTTTTCGCAAATTTGTTATTCAACTAACTTTCCTGAAAGTAGATATTTCTATTTTTATAGATACAAATTTCCTGTTTTATGATATCTATTTACGGCAAATTTGCTATTCTAACTTTTAGAAAGCAGATATTTCCATTTTTTATGATACAAAATTTCCTGTTTCTATGATATTCATTTTCGTTGTTTATCTAACCAACTTTCGCGGAAAGTAGATATTTCATTTTTTATGATACAAATTTCTGCTTATGATATCTATTTTGTACCATATTCAACTAACTTTCCCGGAAAGTAGATATTTCCTATTTTTGCAGATACAAATTTCCCGTTTCTATATAATCTATTTCTGCAAAATTAGTAATATTTCCTAAAATTCGAAAACTATTCTTGAAACTCGATAATCTACTTCTTTCCCGAAAGTAGAATTATTCACTTTTCGAAAGTAGATAACCAATCTTCTGAAAGTAGATATTTCCTATTTTTATGATACAAATTTCGTTTTGCGATATTCTATTTGGAAAAAGCGTTATCTAAATTAACTTTCGCGGAAAGCAGATATTTCCCATTTATGATACAAATTTCCTAAAGCTTTACGATATCCATTTTCGCAAATTTGGTTATTCAACCAACTTTCCTGTGAAAGATATTTCCCATTTTTTATGATACAATTTCCTGTTTTATGATAATTCTATTTTGAAATTGGTTATCTAACCAACTTTCCTAAGCAGATATTTTCATTTTATGATATAAATTTCTGTTTTCTCAGATGATATCTATTTTAGTAATGTTTATCTAACAAACTTTCGTGAAAGTAGATATTTCCCATTTTTATGAGATACAAATTTCTGCTTTCTGATATCTATTTTCAAATTTATATCTAAACCAACTTTCCCGAAAGTAGATATTTCCCATTTTATGATACAAATTTTGTTTTCATGATAATCTATTTTAGGAAAGTTGTTTATCCAACCAACTCCCCGAAAGTAGATATTTCCCATTTTTATGATACAAATTTCTGTTTTATGATAATCTATTTTCGGCAAATTTGCTATCTAACTAACTTTCCGGAAATAGATATTTCCATTTTTATGATTACAAAATTTCCTGTCTATGATATCTATTTTCGGAAAATTTTGTTATCTAACCAACTTTCCAGTAGATATTTCCCATTTTTGTGATACAAATTTCGTTTTCTATGATAACTACTTCCAAAATTGGTAATATTTCCCAAATTGAAAAATCTATTCTGAAAAATCGATAATCTATTTTCTGAAAGAAAATTATTCACTTTTCAAGAGATAACCAACTTTCCCAAAGTAGATATTTCCTATTTTATGATACATCTCGTTTTATGATAATCTATTTCGGCAATTTAATATTTAACCAACTTTCCCGGAAAGTAGATATTTCATTTTTGATAAATTTCCTGTTTTCTATGATAATCCTATTTTCGCAAATTTGGTTATCCAACCAACTTCCTGAAAGTAGATATTTCATTTTATGATACAAATTTTCCGTTTTATGATAATTATTTCGGGAAATTGTTTATCTAACCAACTTTCGTGAAAGTAGATATTTCTATTTTTATGATACAAATTTCCTGTTTTCTTATGATAATCAATTTTCGGAAAATTTGGTTATTCTTAACCAACTTTTCCCGAAAGTAGATATTTCCCATTTTTGTGATACAAATTTCTGCTTCTATGATAACTATCACTTGCAAAAATTAGTAATATTTCAAAATTCGAAAAATCTATTCCCCAAAATGATAATCTACTTTCCCGGAAAAGTAGATATATTTCCATTTTATGACAAATTTCGTTTTCTATGATAATCTATTTTCGAAAGTTGTTTATCTAACCAACTTTCGCGGAAAGCAGATATTTCCCATTTTTTATGATACAAATTTCCTGTTTTCTATGATAATCTATTTTCGGCAAATTTGGTTATTCAACCAACTTCTTCCCGAAAGAGATATTTCCCATTTTTATGATAAAATTTCCTGTTTTCTATGATAATCTATTTCGAAAGTTGTTTATCTAACCAACTTTCGCGGAAAGCAGATATTTCCCATTTTTATGATACAAATTTCCTGTTTATGATAATCTACTTTCGGGAATTTGTTTATCTAACCAACTTTCCCGGAAAGTAGATATTCCCATTTTTTATGATACAAATTTACCTGTTTTATGATAATCTATATTTCGGCAAATCTGCTATATAACCAACTTTCCCGAAAAGTAGATATTTCCCATTTTATGATACAAATTTCCCGTTTTCTATGATAATCTATTTTCCAAATATTTGTTATCTAACCAACTTTCGCGAAAGTAGATATTTCCCATTTTTATGATACAAATTTCATGTTTATGATAATCTATTGGCAAATTTGGTTATCTAACCAACTTTCCCGGAAAGTAGATATTTCCCATTTTTATGATAAATTTCCTGTTTTCATGATATATTTTTCGAAAATTTTATCTAACCAACTTTCCCGAAAGTAGATATTTCCATTTTTGTGATACAAATTTCCGTTTCTATGATAATCTACTTCGCAAATTAGGTAATATTTCCAAAATTGAAAATCATTCCCCGAAAATCGATAATCTACTTTCTCAAAAGTAGAAAATCATCTACTTTTCGGAAAGTAGATAAACCAACTTTCCGGAAAGTAGATATTTCCCATTTTTTATGATACAAATTTCCGTTTCTATGATAATCTATTTTCGGAAAGTTGTTTATCTAACCAACTTTCGCGGAAAGTAGATATTTCCCATTTTTATGATAAATTTCCTGTTTTCTATGATATCTATTTTCGCAAATTTGGTTATCTAACAACTTTCCGGAAAGTAGATATTTCCATTTTTTATGATACAAATTTCCGTTTTCTATGATATCTATTGGAAAGTTTTATCCAACCAACTTTCGCGAAAGTAGATATTTCCCATTTTTATGATACACAAATTTCCTGTTTTACGATAATCTATTTTCGGCAAATTTGTTATCTAACCAACTTTCCCGGAAAGTAGATATTTCCCATTTTTGTGATACAAATTTCGTTTTCTATGATAATCTACTTCGCAAAATTAGGTAATATTTCCAAAAATTGGAAAATCTATTCTCAAAAGTCTGATAATCTACTTTCCCGAAAAGTGAAAATCATCTACTTTTTCGGGAAAGTAGATAACCAACTTTCCCGGAGTAGATATTTCCCATTTTTATGATACAAATTTCCGTTTTCTATGATAATCTATTTCGGGAAAGTTGTTTATCTAACCAACTTTCGCAAGTAGATATTTCCCATTTTTATGATACAAATTTCGCTTTCTATGATAATCTATTTTGGAAATTTGGTTATCTAACCAACTTTCCCGGAAAGTAGATATTTCCCATTTTTATGATACAAATTCTCCTGTTTCTATGATAATCTATCGGAAAGTTATCTAACCAACTTCGCGAAAGTAGATATTTCATTTTTTATGATACAAATTTCCTCTATGATAATCTATTCGGCAAATTTGCTATCTAACTAACTTCCCGGAAATTAGATATTTCCATTTTTATGATACAAATTTCCGTTTTCTATGATAATCTATTTTCGGAAAATTTGGTTATCTAACCAACTTTCCCGGAAAGTAGATATTTCCCATTTTTTGTGATACAAATTTCCCGTTTTCAGATAATCTACTTGCAAAATTAGTAATATTTCAAATTGAAAAATTCATTCCCTCGAAAATCGATAATCTAATTTCCCGAAAAGTAAAAATCTATCTACTTTTCGAAAGTAGATAACCAACTTTCCGGAAAGTAGATATTATTTCCCATTTTTTATACAAATTTCCTGTTTTCTATGATATCTATTTCGAAAGTTGTTTATCTAACCAACTTTCCGGAAAGTAGATATTTCCAATTTTTTATGATACAAATTTCCCGTTTTCTATGATAATCTATTTTCGGGAAATTTGGTTATCTAACCAACTTCCCGAAAGTAGATATTTCATTTTTTATGATAAAATTTCCTGTTTTCTATGATAATCTATTTTTCGGGAAAGTTGTTTATCTAACCAACCCGCGAAAGTAGATATTTCCCATTTTTATGATACAAATTTCCTGTTTTGATAATCTATTTTCGGCAAATTTGGTATTATCTAACCAACTTTCTCCCGGAAAGATATTTCCCCATTTTTATGATACAAATTCGTTTTCTATGATATATTGGAAATTTGGTTATCTAACCAACTTTCCCGGAAAAGATATTTCCCATTTTTTGTGATACAAATTTCCCGTTTTCTATGATAATCTACTTCGCAAAATTAGGTAATATTTCAAAATTCGAAAATCTATTCCCCGAAAATCGTTAATTGCACTTTCCGAAAAGTAGAAAAATCTATCTACTTTTTCGGGAAAGTAGATAACCAACTTTCCCAAGTAGATATTTCCATTTTTTATGATACAAATTTCCTGCTTATCATCTATTTTGAAAGTAGATATTTCCCATTTTTATGATACAAATTTCCCGTTTTATGATAATATATTTTGAAAATTTGGTTATCTAAACTAACTTTCCCGGAAAGTAGATATTTCCCATTTTGTATACAAATTTCCCGTTTTCTATGATAATTCACTTCGCAAAATTAGGTAATATTTCCCCAAAATTCGAAAAATCTATTCCCCGAAAAATCGATAATTTACTTTCCTGAAAGTAGAGATCTATTCACTTTTCGGGAAAGTAGATAACCAACTTTCCCGGAAATAGATATTTCCCATTTTTTATGATACAAATTTCCCGTTTTCTATTTTCGGGAAAGTTGGTTATCTAAGAAACTTTCGCGGAAAGTAGATATTTCCCATTTTTTATGATACAAATTTCCCGTTTTCTATGATAATCTATTTTCGGGAAAGTTGGTTATCTAAGAAACTTTTGCGGAAAGTAGATATTTCCCATTTTTATGATACAAATTTCCTGTTTTCTATGATAATCTATTTTCGGGAAAGTTGGTTATCTAACCAACTTTCCCGGAAAGTAGATATTTCCCATTTTTTATGATACAAATTTCCCGTTTTCTATGATAATCTATTTTCGGCAAATTTGGTTATCTAACCAACTTTCCCGGAAAGTAGATATTTCCCATTTTTTATGATACAAATTTCCCATTTTCTATGATAATCTATTTTCGGAAAGTTGTTTATCTAACCAACTTTCGCGGAAAGTAGATATTTCCCATTTTATGATACAAATTTCCTGTTTCTATGATATCTATTTCGGAAAATTTACATTCAAATCCAACTTTCCCGGAAAGTAGATATTTCCCATTTTTATGATACAAATTTCACGTTTTCTATGATAATCTACTTCGCAAAATTACGTAATATTTCCCCCAAAATTCGAAAATCTACTTCCCCGAAAAGTGGATAATCTACTTTCCCGAAAAGTAGAAAATCTATCTACTTTTCGGGAAAGTAGATAACCAACTTTTCCGGAAAGTAGATATTTCCCATTTTTTATGATACAAATTTCCCGTTTTCTATGATAATCTATTTTCGGGAAAGTTGTTTATCTAACCAACTTTCGCGGAAAGTAGATATTTCCCATTTTTTATGATACAAATTTCCCGTTTTTTATGATAATCTATTTTCGGCAAATTTGGTTATCTAACCAACTTTCCCGGAAAGTAGATATTTCCCATTTTTTATGATACAAATTTCCCGTTTTCTATGATAATCTATTTTCGGAAAATTTGGTTATCTAACCAACTCTCACGGAAAGTAGATATTTCCCATTTTTTGTGATACAAATTTCCCGTTTTCTATGATAATCTACTTCGCAAAATTAGGTAATATTTCCCACAAAATTCGAAAATCTATTCCCCCGAAAAATCGACAATCTACTTTCCCGAAAAGTAGAAAATCTATCTACTTTTCGGGAAAGTAGATAACCAACTTTCCCGAAAAGTAGATATTTCCCATTTTTTATGATAAAATTTCCCGTTTTCTATGATAATCTATTTTCGGGAAAGTTGTTTATCTAACCAACTTTCGCGGAAAGTAGATATTTCCCATTTTTTATGATACAAATTTCCCGTTCTCTATGATAATCTACTTCGCAAAATTAGGTAATATTTCAAAATTCGAAAATCTATTCCCGAAAATCGATAATCTACTTTTCCTGAAAAGTAGAAAAATCTACTTTTCGGGAAAGTAGATAACTAACTTTCCCGGAAAGTAGATATTTCCCATTTTATGATACAAATTTCCTGTTTTCTATGATAATCTATTTTCGGGAAAGTTGTTTATCTAACAACTTTCGCGGAAAGTAGATATTTCCATTTTATGATACAAATTTCCCGTTTTCTATGATAATCTATTTTCGGCAAATTTGGTTATCTAACCAACTTTCCCGGAAAGTAGATATTTCCCATTTTTGATACAAATTTCTTTTCTATGATAATCTATTTTCGGCAAATTTGGTTATCTAACCAACTTTCCCGGAAAGTAGATATTTCCCTTTTTGTGATACAAATTTCCCATTTTCTATGATAATCTACTTCGCAAAATTAGTAATATTTCCAAAACTTCGAAAATCTATTCCTCGAAAAATCGATAATCTACTTTCCCGAAAAGTAGAAAATCTATCTACTTTTCGAAAGTAGATAACCAACTTTCCCGGAAAGTAGATATTTCCCATTTTTATGATACAAATTCTGTTTTCTATGATAATCTATTTTCGAAAGTTGTTTATCTAACCAACTTTCGCGGAAAGTAGATATTTCCATTTTTTATGATACAAATTTCCTGTTTTCTATGATAATCTATTTTCGGCAAATTTGGTTATCTAACCAACTTTCCTGAAAGTAGATATTTCCCTTTTATGATACAAATTTCCTTTTTATGATAATCTATTTTCGGAGTTGTTTATCTAAATCCAACTTTCGCGGAAAGTAGATATTTCCCATTTTTTATGAGATACAAATTTCCCTCATTTCTATGATAACTATTTTTATCTAACCAACTTCGCGGGAGATATTTCCCATTTTTTGTAGATACAAATTTCCCGTTTTCTATGATAATCTATTTTCGGCAAATTTGGTTATCTAACCAACTTTCACGGAAATTAGATATTTCCCATTTTTATGATACAAATTTCCTGTTTTCTATGATAATCTATTTTCGGAAAATTTGGTTATCTAACCAACTTTCCCGGAAAGTAGATATTTCCCATTTGTGATACAAATTTCCCGTTTTCTATGATAATCTTTCGCAAAATTAGGTAATATTTCCCCCAAAATTCGAAAAATCTATTCCTCGAAATCGATAATCTACTTTCCGAAAAGTAGAAAATCTATCTACTTTTCGGGAAAGAATAACCAACTTTCCCGGAAAGTAGATATTTCCCATTTTTATGATACAAATTTCCTGTTTCTATGATAATCTATTTTCGAAAGATGTTTATCTAACCAACTTTCGCAGAAAGTAGATATTTCCCATTTTATGATACAAATTTCCTGTTTTTATGATATCTATTTTGGAAATTTGATTATCTAACCAACTTTCCGGAAAGTAGATATTTCATTTTATATAAATTTCAAATTTCACGTTTTCATGATAATCTATTTTCGGCAAATTTGGTTATCTATAACTTCCGATAGATATTCATTTTATGATACAAATTTCCCGTTTTCTATGATAATATATTTTCCGGAAAATTTGTTTATCTAACTCAACTTTCCCGGAAGATATTTCCCATTTTTTGTGATACAAATTTCCCGTTTCTATGATAATCTACTTCGCAAAAATTAGGTAATATTTCCCCAAAATTCAAAATCTATTCCCGAAAAATCGATAATCTACTTTCGAAAAGTAGAAAATCTATCTACTTTTCAGGAAAGTGAATTAACCAACTTTCCCGGAAAGTAGATATTTCCATTTTTATGATACAAATTTCCCGTTTTCTATGATAATCTATTTTCGGGAAAGTTGTTTATCAACTCAACTTTCGCGGAAAATGAGATATTTCCATTTTTATGATACAAATTTCCCGTTTTCTATGATAATCTATTTTCGGCAAATTTGGTTATCTCTTCCAACTTTCCGGAAAGTAGATATTTCCATTTTTTTATGATACAAATTTTCCCGTTTCTCTGATAATCTATTTTCGGCAAATTTGGTTATCTAACTCAACTTTCCCGGAAGTAGATATTTTCCCACTTTTTGTGATACAAATTTCCCTTTTTCTATGATAATCTACTTCGCAAAATTAGGTAATATTTCCCCAAAATTCAATCTTCCCTCGAAAAATCGATAATCTACTTTACCGAAAAGTGAAATCTATCTACTTTCGGGAAAGTAGATAACCTTCCCGGAAAGTAGATATTTATTTTTATGATACAAATTTCCCGTTTTCTATGATAATCTATTTTCCGGAGAAAGTTGTTTTATCAACTTTCAAGTAGATATTTCCCATTTTTTGTGATACAAATTTCCCGTTTTTCTATGATAATCTATTTTCGGCAAATTTGGTTATCTAACTCAACTTTCCGGAAAGTAGATATTTCCATTTTATATACAAATTTCCCGTTTTCTATGATAATCTATTTTTCAGAAGTTTGTTTATCTACTCAACTTTCATGAAGTAGATAATTTCCATTTTTATGATACAAATTTCCGTTTCTATGATAATCTATTTTCCGGGAAGGTTGTTTATCTAACTTTCAACTTTCATGAAAAGTAGATATTTCCCATTTTTTATGATACAAATTTCCGTTTCTGTGATAATCTATTTTTCGGCAAATTTGGTTATCTAACCAACTTTCCCGGAAGTAAATGTTTCCCATTTTTATGATACAAATTTCCCGTTTTCCTGATAATCTATTTTACGGAAAATTTGGTTATCTATCAACTTTCGGAAAGTAGATATTTTCCCATTTTTGTGATACAAATTTCCCGTTTTCTATGATAATCTACTTCGCAAAATTAGGTAATATTTCCCCCAAAAATCGAAAATCTATTCCCCTCGAAAAATCGATAATCTGTCGAAAGTGAAAATCTATCTACTTTTCGGAAGTAAATCAACCAACTCGGAAAGTAGATATTTCCATTTTATGATACAAATTTCCGTTTTCCTATGATAATCTATTTTCGGGAAAGTTGTTTATCTAACCAACTTTCGCGGATAGAATATTTATTTTTATGATACATTCGTTTTTTCTACTGATAATCTATTTTCCGGAAATTTGGATTTATCTAACTCTTTCCCGGAAAGTAGATATTTCCCCATTTTTTATGATAAAAATTTCCCGTTTTCTATGATAATCAATTTTCGGGAAAGTTGTTTATCTAACAACTTCGGAAAGTAGATATTTCCCATTTTTATGATACAAATTTCCGTTTTCTATGATAATCTATTTTCGAAAATTTCGTTATCTAACCAACTTTTCCGGAAAGTAGATATTTCCCATTTTTTATGATACAAATTTCACTTTTCTGCGAGATAATATATTTTCGGAAAATTTAGTTATCTAACCAACTTTCCCGGAAAGTAGATATTTCCCATTTTGTGATACAAATTTCCGTTTTCTATGATAATCTACTTCGCAAAATTAGGTAATATTTCCCCAAAATTCGAAAATCTATTCCCCGAAAAATCGATAATCTACTTTCTCCAGTAAAAAATCTATCTACTTTCGGGAAGTAGAATAACCAACTTTCGGAAAGTAGATATTTCCCATTTTTTATGATACAAATTTCCGTTTTCTATGATAATCTATTTTAGGGAAAGTTGTTTATCTAACTCCAACTTTCGCGGAAAGTAGATATTTCCCATTTTTATGATACAAATTTCCCGTTTTCTATGATAATCATATCGACCATTTGGTTATCCTTAACTTTCCCGGAAAATGAGAATATTTCCCAATTTTTATGATAAAATTTCCGTTTTCTATGATAATCTATTTTCAGGAAAGTTGTTTATCTAACCAACTTTTCATGGAAAGTAGATATTTCCCATTTTTATGATACAAATTTCCGTTTTCTATGATAATCTATTTTCCGGCAAATTTGATTTATCTAATCAACTTTCCCGGAAAGTAGATATTTCCCATTTTTATGATACAAATTTCCGTTTTCTGTGATAATATATTTTCGGAAAATTTAGTATATTCTCCCAAAATTCAAAAAATCTATTCCCCGAAAATCGATAATCTACTTTCGAAAGTAGAAAAATCTATCTACTTTTCGGGAAATAGAATAATAACTTTGGAAAGTAGATATTTCATTTTTTATGATACAAATTTCCCGTTTTCTATGATAATCTATTTTCCGGGAAAGTTGTTTATCTCTAATCAACTTCATGAAGTAGTGTTCCATTTTTATGATACAAATTTCGTTTTCTATGATAATCTATTTTCGGCAAATTTGGTTATCTATCAGCTTTCGGAAAGTAGATATTTCCCATTTTTTATGATGCAAATTTCCCGTTTCTATGATAATCCTATTTGGAAAATTTGGTTATCTAACTCCAACTTTCCCCGGAAAGTAGATATTTACAATTTTTGTGATACAAATTTCCGTTTTCTCATGATAATCTACTTCTCAAAATTAGGTAATATTTCCCCCAAAATTCAATCTATTCCCCGAAAATCCGATAATCTACTTTCCGAAAGGTAATCTATCTACTTTTCGGGAAAGTAGATAACAACTCCGGAAGTAGATATTTCCATTTTTATGATACAAATTTCCCGTTTTCTATGATAATCTATTTTCCGGAAAGTTGTTTATCCTATCAACTTTCATGAAAAAGTAGTCATATTTTTATTTTTATGATACAAATTCCCCGTTTTCTATGATAATCTATTTTCGGCAAATTTGGTTATCTAACATAACTTTCCCGGAAAGTAGATATTTCCCATTTTTATGATACAAATTTCCCGTTTTCTATGATAATCTATTTTCCAGGAGATGTTTATCTAACTCAACTTTCGCGGAAAGTAGATATTTCATTTTTATGATACAAATTTCCGCTTTCTATGATAATCTATTTTCGGCAAATTTGGTTATCTATTAACTTTCCCGGAAAGTGAGATATTTCCCATTTTATGATGCAAATTTCCCGTTTTCTATGATAATCTATTTTCGGAAAAATTTGGTTATCTATAACTTTCCCGGAAAGTAGATATTTCCCATTTTTGTGATACAAATTTCCCCGTTTCTACATGATAATCTACTTCTCAAAATTAGGTAATATTTAAAATTCGAAAATCTATTCCCCGAAAAATCGTAATCTATACTTTCCGAAAATTAGAAAATCACTCTCTTTTCGGAGAAATAGATATCTTTCGGAAAAGTAGATATTTTCCCATTTTTGTGATACAATTTCCGTTTTCTCTGATAATCTATTTTTTCGGGAAAGTTGTTTAATCTAACAACTTTCGCGAAAAGTAGATATTCATAACATTTTTATGATACAAATTTCCGTTTTCTATGATAATCTATTTTCGGCAAATTTGGTTTATCTATTAACTTTCCCGGAAAGTAGATATTTCCCATTTTTATGATACAAATTTCCCGTTTCTCAATGATAATCTATTTTTCGGGAAAGTTGTTTATCTAACCAACTTTCATAGGAAAGTAGATATTTCCCATTTTTTATGATACAAATTTCCCGCTTTCCTGATAATCTATTTTCAGGCAAATTTGGTTATCTATCAACTTCCCGGAAAGTAGATATTTCCCATTTTTATGATACAAATTTCCGTTTCTATGATAATCTGTAACCAATACGTGGCCTA
>NW_024719044.1:0-7360 GCF_018991925.1 Homarus americanus | reverse complement strand
TGGATTAAGGGGTACAGAAAACTCTCCATATTTATGTGGGTGGATTATAGGACAGAAACCCTCCCATATTTATGGGGGTGAATTATGGGTACAGAAACCTCCCATATTTATGTGGGGGATTAGGTACAGAAACCCTCCCATATTTATGGCGGGTGGATTATGGGTACAGAAAACCTCCCATATTTAGTATTTATGGGCACAGAAACCCTCCCATATTTATGTCGGTGGATTATAGGCACAAACCCCTATATTTATGTGGGGTGGATTATGGGCACAGAAACCTCCCATATATGTGGGTGGATTATGTAACAGAAAACTCCATAATTTGGATTAAGGACAGAAACCTCCCATAGGTGTGAGGGTGCAAACCCTCCCATATTTATGTGGTGTGGATTATGGGGTACAGAAACCTCTCCCATATTTATGGGGGGTGGATTAAGGGGTACAGAAACCTCTCCCATATTTATGGGGGTGGATTATGGGGTACAGAAACCTCTCCCATATTTATGTCGGGTGGATTATAGGGTCCAGAAACCTCCCCCATATTTATGTGGGATGGATTATGGGGTAGAGAAACCTCTACCATATTTTTGGGGGGTGGATAATGGGGTACAGAAACATCTCCCATAATTATAGGGGGTGAATTATGGGTACAGAAACCACTCCCATATTTATGGGAGGTGGATTATGGGGTACAGAAACCTCTCCCATATTTATGTCGGGTGGATTATGGGGTACAGTAACATCTCCCATATTTATGCGGGGTGGATTATGGGGTACAGAAACCTCTCCCATATTTTTGGGGGGTGGATTAAGGGGTACAGAAACCTTTCCAATATTTATGTGGGGTGGATTATGGGGTACAAAAACCTCTCCCATTTCTATAGGGGGTAGATTAAGGGGTACAGAAACCTCTCCCATATATATGGGGGGTGGATTATGTGGTACAGAAACCTCTCCCATATTTATGTCGGGTGGATTATAGGGTACAGAAACCTCTCCCATATTTATGTGGGGTGAATTAAGGGGTACAGAAACCTCTCCCATATTTATTAGGAGTGGATTAAGGGGTACAGAATCCTCTCCCATATTTATGTGGGGTGGATTATGGGGTACCGAAACCTCTCCCATATTTATGGGGGGTTGATTATGGGGTACAGAAACCTATCCCATATTTATAGGGGTGGATTATGGGCTACAGAAACCTCTCCCATTTTTATGTGGGGTGGATTATGGGGTACAGAAACCTCTCCCATATTTATGGGGGTGGATTAAGGGGTACAGAAACCTCTCCCATATTTATGGGGGGGTGGATAAGGGGTAGAAACCTCTCCCATATTTATGTGGGGTGGATTATGGGGTACAGAAACCTCTCCCATATTTATGGGGGGTGGATTAAGGGGTACAGAAACCTCTCCCATATATATGGGGGGTGGATTAAGGGGTAGAGAAACCGCTCCCATATTTATGGGGGGTGGGTTATGGGGTACATAAGCCTCTCCCATATTTATGTGGGGTGGATTATGGGGTATAGAAACCTCTCCCATATTTATGTCGGGTGGATTATGGGGTACAGAAACCTCTCCCATATTTATGTCGGGTGGATTATGGGGTACAGAACCCTCTCCCATATTTATGTCGGGTGGATTATAGGGTACAGAAACCTCTCCCATATTTATGTGGGGTGGATTATGGGGTACAGAATCCTCTCCCATACATATGGAAGGTGGATTATGGGGTACAGAAACTTCTCTAATATTTATGGGGGTTGGATTATGGGGTACAGAAACCTTTCCCATATTTATGTGGGGTGGATATGGGGTACTAAAACCTCTCCCATATTTATGGTGGGTGGATAAAGGGGTACATAAACCTCTCCCATATTTATGGGGGTTGGATAAAGGGGTACAGAAACCACTCCCATATTTATGGGAGGTGGATTATGGGGTACAGAAACCTCTCCCATATTTATGTCGGGTGGATTATAGGGTACAGTAACATCTCCCATATTTATGTGGGATGGATTATGGGGTACAGAAACCTCTCCCATATTTATGGGGGGTGGATTATGGGGTACAGAAACCTCTCCCATATTTATGGGCGGTGGATTATGGGGTACAGAAACCTCTCCCAAATTTATGTGGGGTGGATTATGGGGTCCAGAAACCTCTCCCATATTTTTGTCGGGTGGATTATAAGGTATAGAAACCTCTCCCATATTTATGTGGGGTGGATTATGGGGTACAGAAACCTCTCCCACATTTGTGGGGGGTGGATTATGGGGTACAGAAACCTTTCCCATATTTATGGGGGGTGGATTATGGGATACAGAAACCTCTCCCATAATTATGGGGGTGGATTATGGGGTATAGAAACCTTTTCCATATTTATGGGGAATAGATTATGGGGTACAGAAACCTCTCCCATATTTATGTGGGGTGGATTATGGGGTACAAAAACCTCTCCCATATTTATGGCGGGTGGATAAAGGGGTACAGAAACCTCTCCCATATTTATGGGGGTTAGATTAATGATTACAGAAACCACTCCCATATTTATGTGGGGTGGATTATGGGGTACAGAAACCTCTCCCATATTTATGGGGGTGGATTAAGGGGTACAGAAATCTCTCCCATATTTATGTCGGGTGGGTTATGGGGTACAGAAACCTCTCCCATATTTATGTCGGGCGGATTATGGGGTACAGAAACCTCTCCCATATTTATGGGGGGTGGATTATGGGGTACAGAAACCTCTCCCATATTTATGTTGGGTGGATTATAGGGCACAGAAACCTCTCCCATATTTATGTGGGGTGGATTATGGGGTACAGAAACCTCTCCAATATTTATGTTGGGTGGATTATGGGGTACAGAAACCTCTCCCATATTTATGTCGGGTGGATTATAGGGTACAGAAACCTCTCCCATATTGATGTCGGGCGGATTATTGGGTACAGAAACCTCTCCCATATTTATGGGGCGTGGATTATGGGGTCCAGAAACGTCTCCCATATTTATGTCGGGTGGATTATAGGGTACAGAATCCTCTCCCATATTTATGTGGGGTGGATTATGGGGTACAGAAACCTCTCCCATATTTATGGGGGGTGGATTATGGGATACAGAAACCTCTCCCAAATTTATGTGGGGTGGATTATGGGGTACAGAAACCTCTCCCATATTTATGGGGGGTGGATTAAGGGGTACAGAAATCTCTCCTATATTTATGGATTATGGGGTAGAATCCTCCCATTTTATGTGTGGTGGATTATGGGGTACAGAAACCTCTCCCATATTTATGGTGGGGGTGGTTAAAGAGTACGAAATCTCCCCCATATTTATAGAAATTGGATTAAAGAAATTGCAAGAAGTCTCTCTCCCATATTTATGGTGGGTGGATTATGGGGTACAGAAATCTCTCCCATATTTATGTCGGGTGGATTATGGGGTACAGAAACCTCTCCCATATTTATGGGGGGTGGATTATGGGGTACAGAAACCTCTCCCATATATATGTCGGGTGGATTATAGAGCACAGAAAACTCTCCCATATTTATGTGGGGTGGATTATGGGGTACAGAAACCTCTCCCATATTTCAGTCGGGTGGATTATGGGGTACAGAAATCTCACCCATATTTATGTCGGGTGGATTATGGGGTACAGAAACCTCTCCCATATTTATGTCCGGTGGATTTTAGGGCACAGAAACCTCTTCCATATTTATGTGGGGTGGATTATGGGGTACAGAAACCTTTCCCATATTTATGGGGGTGGATTATGGGGTACAGAAACCTCTCCCATATTTATGGGGGGTGGATTAAGGGGTACAGAAACCTCACCCATATTCATGTCGGGTTGATTATGGGCACAGAAACCCCTCCCATATATGGCGTGGATTATGGGGCACAGAAACCCTCCATATTTATGTCGGTACAAAAACCTCCCATATTTATGACGGGTGGATAAAGGCGTACAGAAACCCTCCCATATTTATGGGGTTGGATTACATACAGAAACTCTCCCATATTTATGGGTGGATTATGAAGGAAACCTGCCCATATTTATGTGGGGTGGATTATGAAGTACAAAAATCCAATCCCATATTTATGGCGGTGACAAAAACCCTCATATTTATTGGTTGGGATTATGGTTACAGAAACCTCCCATATTTATGGGGGTGGATTATGGGCACAGAAACCTCCCATATTTATGTCGGTGATTAGGGCACAGAAACCTCCCATGTTTATGGGGGTGGATTAAGGGTACAGAAACCCTCCCCATATTTATGGGGGTGGATTAAGGGCAGAGAAACCTCCATATTTATGTGGGTGGATTATAAAGAGAAACCTCTCCCATATTATGGTAAACAGAAACCCCATATTTATGGGGTGGATTATGGGGCACAGAAACCCTCCCATATTTATGTGGGGTGATTATGGGCACAGAAACCCTCCCATGTTTATGAGGGCTGGATTAAGGGTACAGAAAACTCTCCCATATTTATGGGGTGGATTAAGGGCACAGAAACCTCCCATATTTATGTTGGGTGCATTATGGGGTACAGAAACCCTCCCATATTTATGTGGGGTGGATTATGGGGCACAGAAACCTCTCCCATATTTATGGGGGTGGATTAAGGAAGAGAAACCTCTCCCATATATATGTGGTGGATTATGGGTAGAGAAACTCTCCCATATTTATGGGGGGTGATTATGGGGTACAGAACTCCATATTTATGGGGGTATAAAGAAACCCATATTTATGTGTGGATTGGGGTACAAAAACCTCCCATATTTATGGGGGATGGATTATGGGTACAGAAACCCCACCCATATTTATGGGGGTGATTATGGGTACAGAAACCCTCCCCATATTTATGTTGGTGGATTATGGGTACAGAAACCTCCCATATTTATGTGGGTGGATTATGGGTACAGAAAGCTCCCCATATATATAGGGGTGGATTAAGGTACAGAAACCTCTCCCCATACTTATGGGGGATGGATTAGGGGTATAGAAACCTCCCATATTTATGTCGGGTGATTATGGGTACAGAAACCTATCCCATATTCATGTCGGGTTGATTATGGTACAGAAACTCCCATATATATGTGGGGTGATTATGGGCACAGAAACCTCCCATATTTATGTCTAGGATTATGTACAGAAACCTCTCCCATATTTATGGGGAGGATTAAGGGTGAAACCTCCATTATGGAAGTTATTAGGTACAAACTCCAATATTTATGGCGGTGGATAAAGGCACAGAAACCTCCCATATTTATGGGGTTGGATTAAGGCACAGAAAACCTCTCCCATATTTATGGGGGTGGATTATGAGGCACAAAATCTCCCATATTTATGTCGGTGGATTATGGTGACAGAACCTCCCCATATTTATAGGGGTGGATTATGGGGCACAAAAACCCATCCCATATTTATGTCGGGTGGATTATAGGCACAGAAACCCTCCCATATTTATGTGGGTGGATTATGGGGCACAGAAACCCTCCCATATTTATGTCGGTGGATTATGGGGCACAGAAACCTCTCCCATATTTATGTCGTGGGGTATAGAAACCTCCCCATATTTATGTCGGGTGGATTATGACAAAAACCTCCCATATTTATGGGGCGTGGATTATGGGCACAGAAACCCTCCCATATTTATGTCGGGTGGATTACACAGAAACCTCTCCCATATTTATGTCGGTGGATTATGGGTACAGAAACCTCTCCCATATTTATGTGGGTGGATTATGGGCACAGAAATCTCTCTCCCATATTTATGTGGGTGGATTACGGGGCACAGAAACCTCTCCCATATTTATGGGGGTGGATTAGGTACAGAAAACCCTCCCATATTTATGTCGGGTGGATTATGGGTTACAGGAACCCTCCCTATTTATGTCGGGTGGATTATGGGACACAGAAACCCTCCCATATTTGTGGGGTGGATTAGGGTACAGAAACCCTCCACATTTATGTCGGTGGATTAAGAACACAGAAACCTCCCATGTTTATGTGGGTGATTATGGGGCACAGAAACCCCCATATTTATCTCCCATATATATGGCGGTGGATTAAGGTACAGAAACCTCTCACTTATGTGGGTTGATTAAGGGGTACAGAAACCTCTCCCATATTTATGGGGGTGGAATATGGGGCACAGAAACCCTCCATATTTATGTGGGTGGATTAGGGGCACAGAAACCCTCCCATATTTATGTGGAGGATTATGGGGCACAAAACCTCCCATATTTATGGGGTTGGATTAAGGGCACAGAAAACCTCTCCCATATTTATGGGGGTTGGATTAAGGTGGCAAAACCCATATTATGGGGCCTATGAGGCACAGAAACCCTCCCATATTTATGGGGGTGAATTAAGGGGTACAGAAACCTCCCCATATTATGGGGCAGAGAAACCTTCCCACATTTTACAGAGGTAATTATGAGGGCCAGAAACCTCCCATATTTATGTGGGGTGGATTATAGTACCAAAAACCTCTCCCATATTTATGGGTGGTGGATAAAGGGGTACCCAAACCTCTCCCATATTTATGGGGTTGGATTATGGGGTACAGAAACCTCTCCCATATTTATGTCAGGTGGATTATGGGGTAGTCCTGTCATTATTAAGTTGGGTGGATTATGGGCACAGAAACCTCCCATGTTTATGCGGGTGGATTAGGCACAGAAACCCTCCCATTTTAAAGTGGATTATACAGAAACTCTCCCATATTTATGTGGGTGGATTATGGGGCACAGAACCTCTCCCATATTTATGGGGTGGATTATGGGTACAGAAACCTCTCCCATATTTATGGGGGTGGATTTTAAAGAAACCCTCCCATATTTATGGGGGGTGGATTATGGGTACAGAAACCTCTCCCATATTTATGGGGATGGATTTAAAGAGAAACCTCCCATATTTATGGGGGTGGATTAAAACAGAAAACCTCTCCCATATTTATGTCGGGTAGATTATGGGCAGAAACCCCCCATATTTATGGGGGATTATGGGTACAGAAATCTCCCACATTTTATGTGGGTGGATTATGGGCACAGAAAACCCTCCCATATTTATGGGGGTGGATTACAAGTACAGAAACCTCCATATTTATGTCGGTGATTATGGTTACAGGAACCCTCCCATATTTAGTGCTGATTATGGATAAAGCAACCCTCCCATACATTTATGGGGGTGATTAATGGTACAGAAACCTCTCCCATATTTTATGTGATTATAGGCACAGAAACCCTCCCATATTTATGGGGTGGATTATGGGTTACAGAAACCCTCCCATACTTATGTGGGGTGGATTAGCACACGTAACTGAACGAAGCACATCGAT
>NW_024719043.1:0-20520 GCF_018991925.1 Homarus americanus | reverse complement strand
GTACGTGGGCGTCAGGAATCGTCCCAGTGAGGAAGAAAGAGGCTCACTGCAGTGCCGTGTGGATTACCGCACCCTCAAAGACGTTGCGGTGAAGGACTCCTACTCCCCAGAAGTCCACGCACAGGCGGCAGGGGCCCCCAGGGGCGGTGGCAGCGCCAGGAGCCCTGCTACATGCAGCAGCGCCCCTAGGAGCCCTCACAGGGGTGGCGGCGCCTACACATGCCCTTCAGCCCTGTCCTCCTGCGGGACACACACACATGCATTAAAGCCCTGACCTCCTAGGGGACATGCCCTACAGCCCTGACCTCCTGCGGAGAGGGGGGGGGGACACACACATGCCCTACAGATCTACCACTGAGGACACACATGCCCTCAGCCTTGACTTGGGGGTGGACACAAACATGCCTTACAGCCCTGACTCCCCTGGGGACACACACACACACACATGCCCTATAGACCTGACTTCCTGGGGGATACACACATGCCCTACAGCCCTGACCTGGGGGACACATACAAACATGCCTTACAGCCTTGACCTCCTGGGACACACACACATGCCCTACAACCCTGACCTCCTGGGGGACATACACATGCCCTTACATGGAGGGACACACACATGTCCTACAGTTCTGACCTCCTGGGAGACACAAACACACACATGCCCTACATCCCTGACCTCCTGGGGTACACACACATGCCCTATAGTCCTGACCTCCTGGAGGACACGCATATACATGCCCTACAATCCTGATCTCCTGTAGGACAGACGCACACATGCCCTACAATCCTGTAAGGAGCTATGTGATATTAGAAAGTCTTGTAAGTAAAGGTATAAAATGGAAATTATTGATGTGGATTACAGATTACTTAACTAACAGAAAAGCTAGTATCTGGTTTCAAGGTCACGAATCGGAAGAAAAAGGTCTAGGGTTGGGTATCCCAGAAGGTGGCGTTCTTAGGCCTATGCTTTTTAATATTTTTATGGACAGAATAACTAGTTACAAATTGCAGGGCGAGTCCCAAGTAATCACTTATGCTGATGACATTGTGATCCAATGTAAGAATGAGGAAGATATATCCAGGATTATTGATGAGCTGCAGTATCTCTCTCTCTCTCTCTGAGACTGGTCATTAATGAAAATAAAACCAAATATCAGTAAATGGAAAAGAATTTTGGCTAAATGGAATAAAATTGCAAAAAGTATCCAGTTACAAATATCTGGAAATGCTTGTGAGTGTTAATGACAATGCTAAGGATCAAATTACTTATATAAAAACTATAGTACAGCTAGGCTAAAACCTCTGGAAGTCTTGTCATACAGAGGAAATGGTGTTGGCATACCAGTTTTAAGATCAATGTACTTAAGTACAGTTAAGAGTATCATTGATTATTCAGCTCCAGTTCTAACTTCTTATTCAGGAAAAGATCTTAGGCCATTAGAGCTTATTCAGAGTAAAGCAATGATGATTGTGCTTGGTTGTCCAAATACAACAAGAATAGAGATTATGAGGATGGAGCTAAATGTCCCGTGCATAATATAGGCTACATAATTAGGGAGTTGACTGTTATTTCTACTCTATAGGGTTTATTAGTCTACTGTTGATAAATTTACTAATATAATTACTATTAATTTTAAGATGAATACGTATACTAAAAAACTTTGTCAGATGTTGTGTGAATGTAATATTGTAGATTTTTGTGTACCTTTGCCAAACAATGTTTATTTGAAACCATGGTTCATGGAGAGTGTATCTGTAAGAATGGATAAGCTAGAGGTAAAAAAAAAAGATTGTAATCCTTATGAGTTACGGCAAATATTCCTTGAGAAAATATCTGAGTACCATAAGGGAAATGTTATTCATATGTACTGTGACGGTTCAGTTAATGGGAATCGGACCGGATGTGGCATTGTTATAAGGGAAATTTTTGAATGTGGTGTTAGTGTTACGAAAGAATATGCAAGAGAATTGGGGATAGAAGTTCCAGTACCACTGGTGAACTTTAATAATTAACGGTTTATTGAAAAAGTTCTGCAGCCCGAAGGCTGATAATATACATTGGACATAAATGACTTATTACATACATTGGTGGTTTAACACAAGCCTTCATTAGAGAAAGGTAAAAGAACATACAGATTAATGTAGGTGTTGAACAGCAAACACGGAGTGTAGTAACTCCCTCCCAGATGGTGTTAGGGGGGACCTGACATGATGTAGTAGTTCCCTCAGATGGTGTTATGAGGGGCCTCACGTGGTGTAGTAATTCCCTCACAGATGGTGTTATGAGGGACCTCACGTGGTGTAGTAATTACCACACAGATGGTGTTATGAGGGGCCTCACGTGGTGTAGTAACTCCCTCACAGATGGTGTTATGAGGGACTTGACGTGGTGAAGTAATTCCCTCACAGATGGTGTTATGAGGGACATGTGTAGTAATTCCCTCACAGATGGTGTTATATGAGTGAGGTGTGGTCCCAGGCCTTCCTATCGTAGACGGATTAACACATCGTTGGTTGTTGTTGGGTCTCACGGGCCGTTATCACTGGTTACCTGGGACCTCACTGTGTGAAGGTTAACTTGGGTACGACTGTTACTGTTGAGTTGTTCTCACTGACTTAAGCACTGTTCACCTCTGTTTAACACTGGTTCCGTTCCTTTCCTAAATGAAATTGTAACTTCTGGCGAGAACTTGTTGATATTCCTGTGGGGAGGAGGGTTCAGGGGAGGAGGTTGGTATGGGCCAACTTAACAGTTGACCTGGTTGCTCCGAGAGGAGCGCCAGGTACGTCTTGACCCTTCGGTGGTCAAGGATGCTATATATGTAGGACAAAAAACAGTTTTGGGTTTGTTGACAGCCAAAGCGCTCTATGTGCTGATGATTTGGCGAAGCAAGGGTGTGGCAAATAAATTGTAGAATATGATTGTATTTTGAGTATTAAAAGAATAAAATTTGGAATGGTAAAAATCCGACAGCAATGGGAAATGGACAATATTCGGAAAATTTTGATTATAGATTGTAGATTTTATGCATATCTATTTGTTGTATACATATCTGTTTTATGATTACGTACAATATTAAAGAGCTCTTGTTAAGAGTAGTTTTGGGCGGGCTAGTTAGCATACTAACCAGCTCCTTTTGAATTTGTTTAAAACACGCCATTAATAAATTAATTTATCTATCTATTACGAATGCACGTAAACAAGCCAATTGCCTCATTATAGTAGTGGGTAAGTAATACGTCTGTATTTATCCCCCGAAAAGTTTTCCGAGTTAAATATTTATTGATTTTAAAATTATTATGTTAATATTAAAAAAAATAGTGAATTCGTATTAAAAATATTAAAATTGGAGGATTATTTAAGGATTTAATCAGTATTGTTTACAGGTAATGTTGGCAGCCATGGTGAGTCTACAGATCGGTAACGTTGGCTTCCCTGCTTAAACTTTGCTGTGTCCGAATCCTTGGAGGCAAGTAGACTTGAATATTCGTCTTTATAAATTTTTTTTTACGTAAATTCCATTTTTATCTCTTTGTTCTTTCTTATTTTATTTTAATAATATTATAAATGACTTAATTGACCTTAAATGTAAGTTAAAATTTGTATATACGATGAAGTTTGTATTATAGTTAATCATTCGGACGAAGTGGTGTGAGGTGGGAGGGAAGGAGGGGGGGTCCACGACGTTGTTGCTGTCACTTACTCGAATCAGTTATCTCTGGGACTCGCCTATACAAGGTTGTCCAATTTTTCTACTTCGGCCGTGGAAAGTGGTTGGTCACGGCCAAACTATTTGGTCGAATTTTGTGTTAATACCTCATCTAGTGGATTTTGAAGACATGTCTAACAGATTTTCAAATTTCTCAATTGAAAGGTGACTGTCCTTACTAGTTACTGCCTTAGTTGTTAGTTCTCATATTTGAGTTGTTCAGGCTGAACGTGTCCAGCATATGGGTTAAGCTTTATAGCAGTGGTTCTCAACCTTGTTTGCCCCATGCACTCTTTTCACCATATGTCAGAATGTCATTCCCCCCTCCTTTCCAAGATTGTCTGCCTCAAAAAGTGCATTCCAAATAATATGCATATAATACTGAAAATCCTTTATTATTTCCATATTAGTATCAGTTCCCCCCCCCCCCTGAAACCCTGAGGGGGTAAATTCCCCCCTGGTTGAGAACCCCTGCGTTATAGTTTACAAAGCCATCTGAGTTACTTTCTGAAATTCTGAGTGATAGTTTTCAAAATGTCCACTAGTTTTTGCAAAGTGTCCTACGACAGTGGTAGAAAATATAACAAATTATGGGAAGAAAAATTCGTCTGTGTTAGTATAGCCAGTGATGGAAGTGAAAATGCTCCAGTGCCAAGGAAAATGTTGCAGAGATTTGAAAGTAACACCACACATGGTGGAGCTATTTAACTCTGTAATCATGTACGAGAAGGAAGAACCAGGGGACGGTGACGAACTGGACTCCACCATTATCATGCTCCACCACCATTTGAGTTTACGGTAAGTCTTCACTGTGGATTAGAGATATTATGTTTATGTAATTATTGGGCCCTGAATTATAAGTGAAAAATTTGTTTTGTTGCGACATTTTAAGTGCATATTGTGGGGGAGATTTTTATTTTGTGTGGATTGCAAAAATAGCTTTGTGCTTTCCATCCAAAAAGATTTGGCCGTGAAGCTTGTCGTACATGTGGCAACCCTGTTCCTATGCGGTATGTGTTAATTGTGGTTAATTTCATGTTCACGAAGATTTAATGTTAAATATTTTAAGTGTTTATTCGGACGTACTTCACAAGATTTGGTATATATTTTGGCTATAGAGACGTACTATAGATGTGTGTTCTTATTTTATTGCATTACAGTTGTACAAAGACTACATTACTTAATTTTTAGTTACAATATTATTCATTCGAGGACCGTGAAGATGAGTACACAAGACTGTTAGTTTCCGTTAACGGAACTGTTGTTGCACAAAATCGGAAACATTCTGCTATAACTTAAAGTACAGTACTGTAGCTGTCGTTGTGGTTTCTTAGTTTTGTTTAAGGATTTGTTCACCTTTAAAAAAACAGAGTGTTAACTTATTTTGAAATAATTAGATATTTAAAGTATGCTTTGCTTGTAGGTTTCAAAAAGCCTTTATAGATACAGGGTATTCTTAAATATGTAGACCATCTTTACGTTACGAAGAAGTTAGTTTTCACGTTGTCAAAATAATGATTTTTCCAAAAAAAAGCTTGACCTAAATCCCTTAGTCTCCAGCATTTGTAAGAAAGTAGTTTAAATTTCATACTAAGGTACTTTACACGATTTTAAATCTTGGTAATTGTGTTAATATGAGGGCAACTGGTGAACTCTTTTAATGCTGGCTGACTGGCTTTTCCTCTAGTCTTCCTACGCTGCCAGACATACCATGCAATGCCTGCCTCGGCCCCAGCTTGCTGGCGCGGAGGGGTTCGAGACACTTGCAATATCACTTCCCGTCGGCCACCTCGAGCTCAGTGCGAGTGTATATACGTTTTAAAAATACAATACTGGAAAAGGCAGGTACTGTACCAACAAATGGCGTATTTTTGGGGGGGAGGGGGTTCAGTTCAATTTAAATATAGTATTTTGCCATTAATTTTGTGCTAAATTAATGCTGTACTGTATAATAGGTAAATGATTAAACTTGAACAGGAACTATTGTGTACCGATCATAGTTAATGTTAGTGATCAAATATTACAGGTTATACCTACTAATTGTGCTGCGAGTGTTGTTCTCTGAATTGTTGTTATACAAGTTGATTTGTCTTGATATAAGTGGATATTTGGACTTGATATAAGTATAATTTGTCTATAAAGGTTGACGGTTTAATGACTTATTTCAGATTTGAGTGGGAGGTGGATGACCTTTGTAGGATATTTGACCTTGGCTGAAGCTTGCTGGCGCGGAGGGGTTCGAGACACTTGCAATATCACTTCCCGTCGGCCACCTCGAGCTCAGTGCGAGTGTATATATGTTTTAAAAATACAATACTGGAAAAGGCAGGTACTGTACCAACAAATGGCGTATTTTTTGGGGGGAGGGGGTTCAGTTCAACTTAAATATAGTATTTTGCCATTAATTTTGTGCTAAATTAATGCTGTACTGTATAATAGGTAAATGATTAAACTTGAACAGTAACTATTGTGTACCGATCATAGTTAATGTTAGTGATCAAATATTACAGGTTATACCTACTAATTGTGCTGCGAGTGTTGTTCTCTGAATTGTTGTTATACAAGTTGATTTGTCTTGATATAAGTGGATATTTGAACTTGATATAAGTATAATTTGTCTATAAAGGTTGACGGTTTAATGACTTATTTCAGATTTGAGTGGGAGGTGGATGACCTTTGTAGGATATTTGACCTTGGCTGAAGCTTGCTGGCGCGGAGGGGTTCGAGACACTTGCAATATCACTTCCCGTCGGCCACCTCGAGCTCAGTGCGAGTGTACAGTATATACGTTTTAAAAATACAATACTGGAAAAGGCAGGAAACTGTACCAACAAATGGGGTATTTTTAGGGGGGAGGGGGTTCAGTTCAACTTAAATATAGTATTTTTCCAGTAATATTGTGCTAAATTAATGCTGTACTGTATAATAGGTAAATGATTTAACTTGAACAGTAACTATTGTGTACCGATCATAGTTAATGTTAGTGATCAAATATTACAGGTTATACCCCACAATTGTGCTGTGAGGTTGTTCTCTGAATTGTTGTTATACAAGTTGATTTGTTCTGATATAAGTGGATATTTGGACTTGATATAAGTATAATTTGTCTATAAAGGTTGACGGTTTAATGACTTATTTCAGATTTGAGTGGGAGGTGGATGACCTTTGTAGGGTATTTGACCTTGGCTGAAGCCTTTATATACAATATACAGGTGAGCATAAATTAAATAACCATAGTTAAAAAGAAATAGTTTTATTGGTGAATACTGTGAGGTTCCCTCTGCTGTTAAGCCATTATTTACATCTTCGTCCAATTTGCCGTAAGTTTGTGATAATTTTGTTTGTTTTTCAGTAATATTAGGAACGTAATGTTTGTGTTTAGTATACTACTGCTCGTCTCAGACTTGCTAGCTAGTCACCTACGCCTACGGCGCATTAGACGAAGGGTAATTTGCGATACATTTTTGGGGAAAAAAGAAAGTCTTGTACAAGGGCAAATTTTAATAATTTTTCTATAAATGTTGACGTGTTTATTTTTTATTTCAGAAGTGTGTGGGAGGTGGAAGAGCATTCTTGGCTATTTGACATTGGCTGAAGTCTTATAAAGGTGAGCATAACTATTGTTGTACAATGTTCCTGACTTGCATAACCTGTTGGAAGAGAATTATGAGCAAAATTTGTTGTATTCATAAGTTTCAAGAATGGATATTTAATTATTATAGAAAGAGTGGCTCATGTAAGGTTAGATTTTATACTACTACTGTGGTAAGGCTACATGAATAGTAGTTTAGGCAAAGTAATTATATCTAATGTAGAAGCCAAAGTGTGTATAGTTTAATATGTTACGATGTATTACAGTGAAGAAGAAGACGAAGAAGAAGGAGGGGGGGTCCACGACGTTGTTGCTGTCAGTTACTCGAATCAGTTATCTCTGGGACTCGCAAAGACTAGTTGTCAAATTTTTCTACTTCGGCCGTGGAAAGTGGTTGGTGACGGCCAAACTATTTGGCCGAATTTTGTGTTAATACCTCATCTAGTGGATTTTGAAGACATGTCTAACAGATTTTCAAATTTCTCAATTGAAACGTGTCCAGCATATGGGTTAAGCTTTATAGCAGTGGTTCTCAACCTTGTTTGCCCCATGCACTCTTTTCACCATATGTCAGAATGTCATTCCCCCCTCCTTTCCATGATTGTCTGCCTCAAAAAGTGCATTCCAAATAATATGCATATAATACTGAAAATCCTTTATTATTTCCATATTAGTATCAGTTTTCCCTCGTCTCTGAAAACCTGAGGGGGGAAATTCCCCCTGGTTGAGAACCCCTGCTTTATAGTTTACAAAGCCATCTGAGTTACTTTCTGAAATTCTGATTGATAGTTTTCAAAATGATTAGTTTTTGCAAAGTGTCTTACGACAGTGGTAGAAAATATAACAAATTATGGGAAGAAAAATTCGTCTGTGTTAGTATAGCCCGTGATGGAAGTGAAAATGCTCCAGTTCCAAGGAAAATGTTGCAGATTTGAAAGTAACACCACACATGGTGGAGCTATTTAACTCTGCAATCACGTACGAGAAGGAAGAACCAGGGGACGGTGACGAACTGGACTCCACCATTATCATGCTCCACCACCATTTGAGTTTATGGTTAATCTTCACTGTAGATTACAGATATTATGTTTATGTAATTATTGGGCTCTGAATTATAAGTGAAAATTTTGTTTGATTGCGACATTTTAAGTGCATATTGTGGGGGAGATTTTTATTTTGTGTGGATTGCAAAAATATCTTTGTGCTTTCCATCCAAAAAGATTTGGCAGTGAAGCTTGTCGTACATGTGGCAACCCTGTTCCTATGCGGTATGTGTTAATTGTGGTTAATTTCATGTTCACGAAGATTTAATGTTAAATATTTTAAGTGTTTATTCGTACGTACTTCACAAGATTTGGTATATATTTTGGCTATAGAGACGTACTATAGATGTGTGTTCTTATTTTATTGCATTACAGTTGTACAAAGACTACATTACTTAATTTTTAGTTACAATATTAGGCTATTCATTCGAGGATCGTGAAGATGAGTACACAAGACTGTTAGTTTCCGTTAACGGAACTGTTGTTGCACAAAATCGGAAACATTCTGCTATAACTTAAAGTACAGTACTGTAGCTGTCGTTGTGGTTTCTTAGTTTTGTTTAAGGATTTGTTCACCTTTAAAAAAAATAGAGTAATTGTTAACTTATTTTGAAATAATTAGATATTTAAAGTATGCTTTGTTTGTAGGTTTTCAAAAGCCTTTATAGATACAGGGTATTCTTAAATATGTAGACCATCACGTTGTCAAAATATTGATTTTTCAAAATAAGCTTTCTGACCTAAATCCCTTAGTCTCCCAGCATTTGTAAGAAAGTAGGCTTAAATTTCATACTAAGGTATTTCACATCGATTTGAATCTGGCAATTGTGTTAATATGAGGCTAACTGGTGAACTCTTTAATGCTGGCTGATCGATTCTTCTCGGCTCCCACGCTGCCAGATTGCTGGCCCATGCACGCCTGCCTCTCGCCCAGCTTGCTGGCGCGGAGGGGTTCGAGACACTTGCAATATCACTTCCCGTCGGCCACCTCGCGCTGTATATACGTTTTAAAAATACAATACTGGAAAAGGCAGGAAACTGTACCAACAAATGGGGTATTTTTAGGGGGGAGGGGGTTCAGTTCAACTTAAATATAGTATTTGCCAGTAATTTTGTAAGCAATTAATGCTGTACTGTATAATAGGTAAATGATTAAATTTGAACAGTAACTATTGTGTACCGATCATAGTTAATGTTAGTGATCAAATATTACAGGTTATACCTACTAATTGTGCTGTGAGGGTTGTTCTCTGAATTGTTGTTATACAAGTTGATTTGTTCTGATATAAGTGGATATTTGGACTTGATATAAGTATAATTGGTCTATAAAGGTTGACGGTTTAATGACTTATTTCAGATTTGAGTGGGAGGTGGATGACCTTTGTAGGGTATTTGACCTTGGCTGAAGCCTTTATATACAATATACAGGTGAGCATAAATTAAATTTACCATAGTTAAAAAGAAATAGTTTTATTGGTGAATACTGTGAGGTTCCCTCTGCTTTTAAGCCATTATTTACATCTTCGTCCAATTTGCCGTAAGTTTGTGATAATTTTGTTTGTTTTTCAGTAATATTAGGAACGTAATGTTTGTGCTTAGTAGACTACTGCTCGTCTCAGACTTGCTAGCTAGTCACCTACGCCTACGGCGCATTAGACGAAGGGTAATTTGCGATACATTTTTGGGGAAAAAAGAAAGTCTTGTACAAGGGTAAATTTTAATAATTTTTCTATAAATGTTGACGTTTTTATTTTTTATTTCAGAAGTGTGTGGGAGGTGGAAGAGCATTCTTGGCTATTTGACATTGGCTGAAGTCTTATAAAGGTGAGCATAACTATTGTTGTACAATGTTCCTGACTTGCATAACCTGTTGGAAGAGAATTATGAGCAAAATTTGTTGTATTCATAAGTTTCAAGAATGGATATTTAATTATTATAGAAAGTGTGGCTCATGTAAGGTTAGATTTTATACTACTACTGTGGTAAGGCTACATGAATAGTAGTTTAGGCAAAGTAATTATATCTAATGTAGCCATAAAGTGTGTGGTTTAAATATGTTACTTACGTATTACAGTGTAGAAGAAGAAGGAGGGGGGTCCACGACGTTGTTGCTGTCACTTACTCGAATCGGTTATCTCTGGGACTCGCTAAGACTAGTTGTCAAATTTTTCTACTTCGGCCGTGGAAAGTGGTTGGTCACGGCCAAACTATTTGGCCGAATTTTGTGTTAATACCTCATCTAGTGGATTTTGAAGACATGTCTAACAGATTTTCAAATTTCAATTGGAAACTGTCCAGCATATGGGTTAAGCTTTATAGCAGTGGTTCTCAACCTTGTTTGCCTCATGCACTCTTTTCACCATATGTCAGAATGTCATTCCCCCCTCCTTTCCAAGATTGTCTGCCTCAAAAATTGCATTCCAAATACAAAATTCACCTGGTTGAGAACCCCGTTTATAGTTTACAGCTGTTTGAGTACTTTCTGAAATTCTGATTGATAGTTTTCAAAATGATATGGTAAAGTGTCTTACGACAGTGGTAGAAAATATAACAAATTATGGGAAGAAAAATTCGTCTGTGTTAGTATAGCCCGTGATGGAAGTGAAAATGCTCCAGTTCCAAGGAAAATGTTGCAGATTTGAAAGTAACACCACACATGGTGGAGCTATTTAACTCTGCAATCACGTACGAGAAGGAAGAACCAGGGGACGGTGACGAACTGGACTCCACCATTATCATGCTCCACCACCATTTGAGTTTATGGTTAATCTTCACTGTAGATTACAGATATTATGTTTATGTAATTATTGGGCTCTGAATTATAAGTGAAAATTTTGTTTGATTGCGACATTTTAAGTGCATATTGTGGGGGAGATTTTTATTTTGTGTGGATTGCAAAAATATCTTTGTGCTTTCCATCCAAAAAGATTTGGCAGTGAAGCTTGTCGTACATGTGGCAACCCTGTTCCTATGCGGTATGTGTTAATTGTGGTTAATTTCATGTTCACGAAGATTTAATGTTAAATATTTTAAGTGTTTATTCGGACGTACTTCACAAGATTTGGTATATATTTTGGCTATAGAGACGTACTGTAGATGTGTGTTCTTATTTTATTGCATTACAGTTGTACAAAGACTACATTACTTAATTTTTAGTTACAATATTATTCATTCGAGGACCGTGAAGACGAGTACACGAGACTGTTAGTTTCCGTTAACGGAACTGTTGTTGCACAAAATCGGAAACATTCTGCTATAACTTATAGTAGGCCTACAGTACTGTAGCTGTCGTTGTGGTTTTAGTTTTGTTTAAGGATTTGTTCATCTTTAAAAAAAAAATAGAGTAATTGTTAACTTATTTTGAAATAATTACATATTTTAAGTATGCTTTGCTTGTAGGTTTTAAAAAGCCTTTATAGATACAGGGTATTCTTAAATATGTAGACCATCTTTACGATACGAAGAAGTTAGTTTTCACGTTGTCAAAATATTGATTTTTCCAAAAATAAGCTTGACCTAAATCCCTTAGTCTCCAGCATTTGTAAGAAAGTAGTTTAAATTTCATACTAAGGTACTTTACACGATTTTAAATCTTGGTAATTGTGTTAATATGAGGGCAACTGGTGAACTCTTTTAATGCTGGCTGACTGACTTTTCCTCTAGTCTTCCTACGCTGCCAGACATACCATGCAATGCCTGCCTCGGCCCCAGCTTGCTGGCACGGAGGGGTTCGAGACACTTGCAATATCACTTCCCGTCGGCCACCTCGCGCTCGGTGCGAGTGTATATACGTTTTAAAAATACAATACTGGAAAAGGCAGGAACTGTACCAACAAATGGGGTATTTTTAGGGGGGAGGGGGTTCAGTTCAACTTAAATATAGTATTTTGCCAGTAATTTTGTGCTAAATTAATGCTGTACTGTATAATAGGTAAATGATTAAATTTGAACAGTAACTATTGTGTACCGATCATAGTTAATGTTAGTGATCAAATATTACAGGTTATACCTACTAATTGTGCTGTGAGGGTTGTTCTCTGAATTGTTGTTATACAAGTTGATTTGTTCTGATATAAGTGGATATTTGGACTTGACATAAGTATAATTGGTCTATAAAGGTTGACGGTTTAATGACTTATTTCAGATTTGAGTGGGAGGTGGATGACCTTTGTAGGGTATTTGACCTTGGCTGAAGCCTTTATATACAATATACAGGTGAGCATAAATTAAATTTACCATAGTTAAAAAGAAATAGTTTTATTGGTGAATACTGTGAGGTTCCCTCTGCTTTTAAGCCATTATTTACATCTTCGTCCAATTTGCCGTAAGTTTGTGATAATTTTGTTTGTTTTTCAGTAATATTAGGAACGTAATGTTTGTGCTTAGTAGACTACTGCTCGTCTCAGACTTGCTAGCTAGTCACCTACGCGTACGGCGCATTAGACGAAGGGTAATTTGCGATACATTTTTGGGGAAAAAAGAAAGTCTTGTACAAGGGTAAATTTTAATAATTTTTCTATAAATGTTGACGTTTTTATTTTTTATTTCAGAAGTGTGTGGGAGGTGGAAGAGCATTCTTGGCTATTTGACATTGGCTGAAGTCTTATAAAGGTGAGCATAACTATTGTTGTACAATGTTCCTGACTTGCATAACCTGTTGGAAGAGAATTATGAGCAAAATTTGTTGTATTCATAAGTTTCAAGAATGGATATTTAATTATTATAGAAAGAGTGGCTCATGTAAGGTTAGATTTTATACTACTACTGTGGTAAGGCTACATGAATAGTAGTTTAGGCAAAGTAATTATATCTAATGTAGAAGCCAAAGTGTGTGTGGTTTAATATGTTACGATGTATTACAGTGTAGAAGAAGAAGGAGGGGGGTCCACGACGTTGTTGCTGTCACTTACTCGAATCAGTTATCTCTGGGACTCGCTAAGACTAGTTGTCAAATTTTTCTACTTCGGCCGTGGAAAGTGGTTGGTGACGGGCAAACTATTTGGCCGAATTTTGTGTTAATACCTCATCTAGTGGATTTTGAAGACATGTCTAACAGATTTTCAAATTTCTCAATTGAAACGTGTCCAGCATATGGGTTAAGCTTTATAGCAGTGGTTCTCAACCTTGTTTGCCCATGCACTCTTTTCACCATATGTCAGAATGTCATTCCCCCCTCCTTTCCAAGATTGTCTGCCTCAAAAATTGCATTCCAAATAATATGCATATAATACTGAAAATCCTTTATTATTTCCATATTAGTATCAGTTTTCCCCGTCTCTGAAAACCTGAGGGGGGAAATTCACCCTGGTTGAGAACCCCTGCTTTATAGTTTACAAAGCCATCTGAGTTACTTTCTGAAATTCTGATTGATAGTTTTCAAAATGATTAGTTTTTGCAAAGTGTCTTACGACAGTGGTAGAAAATATAACAAATTATGGGAAGAAAAATTCGTCTGTGTTAGTATAGCCCGTGATGGAAGTGAAAATGCTCCAGTTCCAAGGAAAATGTTGCAGATTTGAAAGTAACACCACACATGGTGGAGCTATTTAACTCTGCAATCACGTACGAGAAGGAAGAACCAGGGGACGGTGACGAACTGGACTCCACCATTATCATGCTCCACCACCATTTGAGTTTATGGTTAATCTTCACTGTAGATTACAGATATTATGTTTATGTAATTATTGGGCTCTGAATTATAAGTGAAAATTTTGTTTGATTGCGACATTTTAAGTGCATATTGTGGGGGAGATTTTTATTTTGTGTGGATTGCAAAAATATCTTTGTGCTTTCCATCCAAAAAGATTTGGCAGTGAAGCTTGTCGTACATGTGGCAACCCTGTTCCTATGCGGTATGTGTTAATTGTGGTTAATTTCATGTTCACGAAGATTTAATGTTAAATATTTTAAGTGTTTATTCGGACGTACTTCACAAGATTTGGTATATATTTTGGCTATAGAGACATACTGTAGATGTGTGTTCTTATTTTATTGCATTACAGTTGTACAAAGACTACATTACTTAATTTTTAGTTACAATATTATTCATTCGAGGACCGTGAAGACGAGTACACAAGACTGTTAGTTTCCGTTAACGGAACTGTTGTTGCACAAAATCGGAAACATTCTGCTATAACTTAAAGTAGGCCTACAGTACTGTAGCTGTCGTTGTGGTTTTAGTTTTGTTTAAGGATTTGTTCACCTTTAAAAAAAAAATAGTAATTGTTAACTTATTTTGAAATAATTACATATTTAAAGTATGCTTTGCTTGTAGGTTTTAAAAAGCCTTTATAGATACAGGGTATTCTTAAATATGTAGACAATCTTTACGATACGAAGAAGTTAGTTTTCACGTTGTCAAAATATTGATTTTTTGCAAAAATAAGCTTGACCTAAATCCCTTAGTCTCCAGCATTTGTAAGAAAGTAGTTTAAATTTCATACTAAGGTACTTTACACGATTTTAAATCTTGGTAATTGTGTTAATATGAGGGCAACTGGTGAACTCTTTTAATGCTGGCTGACTGGCTTTTCCTCTAGTCTTCCTACGCTGCCAGACATACCATGCAATGCCTGCCTCGGCCCCAGCTTGCTGGCACGGAGGGGTTCGAGACACTTGCAATATCACTTCCCGTCGGCCACCTCGCGCTCGGTGCGAGTGTACTGTATATAGGTTTTAAAAATACAATACTGGAAAAGGCAGGAACTGTACCAACAAATGGGGTATTTTTAGGGGGGAGGGGGTTCAGTTCAACTTAAATATAGTATTTTGCCAGTAATTTTGTGCTAAATTAATGCTGTACTGTATAATAGGTAAATGATTAAATTTGAACAGTAACTATTGTGTACCGATCATAGTTAATGTTAGTGATCAAATATTACAGGTTATACCTACTAATTGTGCTGCGAGGGTTGTTCTCTGAATTGTTGTTATACAAGTTGATTTGTTCTGATATAAGTGGATATTTGGACTTGATATAAGTATAATTTGTCTATAAAGGTTGACGGTTTAATGACTTATTTCAGATTTGAGTGGGAGGTGGATGACCTTTGTAGGGTATTTGACCTTGGCTGAAGCCTTTATATACAATATACAGGTGAGCATAAATTAAATTTACCATAGTTAAAAAGAAATAGTTTTATTGGTGAATACTGTGAGGTTCCCTCTGCTTTTAAGCCATTATTTACATCTTCGTCCAATTTGCCGTAAGTTTGTGATAATTTTGTTTGTTTTTCAGTAATATTAGGAACGTAACGTTTGTGCTTAGTAGACTACTGCTCGTCTCAGACTTGCTAGCTAGTCACCTACGCCTACGGCGCATTAGACGAAGGGTAATTTGCGATACATTTTTGGGGAAAAAAGAAAGTCTTGTACAAGGGCAAATTTTAATAATTTTTCTATAAATGTTGACGTTTTTATTTCAGAAGTGTGTGGGAGCATTCTTGGCTATTTGACATTGGCTGAAGTCTTATACAGGTGAGCATAACTATTGTTGTACAATGTTCCTGACTTGCATAACCTGTTGGAAGAGAATTATGAGCAAAATTTGTTGTATTCATAAGTTTCAAGAATGGATATTTAATTATTATAGAAAGAGTGGCTCATGTAAGGTTAGATTTTATACTACTACTGTGGTAAGGCTACATGAATAGTAGTTTAGGCAAAGTAATTATATCTAATGTAGAAGCCAAAGTGTGTATAGTTTAATATGTTACGATGTATTACAGTGTAGAAGAAGGAGGGGGGTCCACGACGTTGTTGCTGTCACTTACTCGAATCAGTTATCTCTGGGACTCGCTAAGACTAGTTGTCAAATTTTTGTACTTCGGCCGTGGAAAGTGGTTGGTCACCGCCAAACTATTTGGCCGAATTTTGTGTTAATACCTCATCTAGTGGATTTTGAAGACATGTCTAACAGATTTTCAAATTTCTCAATTGAAACGTGTCCAGCATATGGGTTAAGCTTTATAGCAGTGGTTCTCAACCTTGTTTGCTCCATGCACTCTTTTCACCATATGTCAGAATGTCATTCCCCCCTCCTTTCCAAGATTGTCTGCCTCAAAAATTGCATTCCAAATAATATGCATATAATACTGAAAATCCTTTATTATTTCCATATTAGTATCAGTTTTCCCCCGTCTCTGAAAACCTGAGGGGGGAAATTCACCCTGGTTGAGAACCCCTGCTTTATAGTTTACAAAGCCATCTGAGTTACTTTCTGAAATTCTGATTGATAGTTTTCAAAATGATTAGTTTTTGCAAAGTGTCTTACGACAGTGGTAGAAAATATAACAAATTATGGGAAGAAAAATTCGTCTGTGTTAGTATAGCCAGTGATGGAAGTGAAAATGTTCCAGTTCCAAGGAAAATGTTGCAGATTTGAAAGTAACACCACACATGGTGGAGCTATTTAACTCTGCAATCACGTACGAGAAGGAAGAACCAGGGGACGGTGACGAACTGGACTCCACCATTATCATGCTCCACCACCATTTGAGTTTATGGTAAATCTTCACTGTAGATTACAGATATTATGTTTATGTAATTATTGGGCTCTGAATTATAAGTGAAAATTTTGTTTGATTGCGACATTTTAAGTGCATATTGTGGGGGATATTTTTATTTTGTGTGGATTGCAAAAATATCTTGGTGCTTTCCATCCAAAAAGATTTGGCCGTGAAGCTTGTCGTACATGTGGCAACCCTGTTCCTATGCGGTATGTGTTAATTGTGGTTAATTTCATGTTCACGAAGATTTAATGTTAAATATGTTAAGTGTTTATTCGGACGTACTTCACAAGATTTGGTATATATTTTGGCTATAGAGACGTACTGTAGATGTGTGTTCTTATTTTATTGCATTACAGTTGTACAAAGACTACATTACTTAATTTTTAGTTACAATATTATTCATTCGAGGACCGTGAAGACGAGTACACAAGACTGTTAGTTTCCGTTAACGGAACTGTTGTTGCACAAAATCGGAAACATTCTGCTATAACTTATAGTAGGCCTACAGTACTGTAGCTGTCGTTGTGGTTTTAGTTTTGTTTAAGGATTTGTTCACCTTTAAAAAAAAAATAGAGTAATTGTTAACTTATTTTGAAATAATTACATATTTAAAGTATGCTTTGCTTGTAGGTTTTAAAAAGCCTTTATAGATACAGGGTATTCTTAAATATGTAGACCATCTTTACGATACGAAGAAGTTAGTTTTCACGTTGTCAAAATATTGATTTTTCCAAAAATAAGCTTGACCTAAATCCCTTAGTCTCCAGCATTTGTAAGAAAGTAGTTTAAATTTCATACTAAGGTACTTTACACGATTTTTAATCTTGGTAATTGTGTTAATATGAGGGCAACTGGTGAACTCTTTTAATGCTGGCTGACTGGCTTTTCCTCTAGTCTTCCTACGCTGCCAGACATACCATGCAATGCCTGCCTCGGCCCCAGCTTGCTGGCACGGAGGGGTTCCAGACACTTCCCGTCGGCCACCTCGCGCTGCGAGTGTATATACGTTTTAAAAATACAATACTGGAAAAGGCAGGAACTGTACCAACAAATGGGGTATTTTTAGGGGGGAGGGGGTTCAGTTCAACTTAAATATAGTATTTTGCCAGTAATTTTGTGCTAAATTAATGCTGTACTGTATAATAGGTAAATGATTAAATTTGAACAGTAACTATTGTGTACCGATCATAGTTAATGTTAGTGATCAAATATTACAGGTTATACCTACTAATTGTGCTGTGAGGGTTGTTCTCTGAATTGTTGTTATACAAGTTGATTTGTTCTGATATAAGTGGATATTTGGACTTGATATAAGTATAATTGGTCTATAAAGGTTGACGGTTTAATGACTTATTTCAGATTTGAGTGGGAGGTGGATGACCTTTGTAGGGTATTTGACCTTGGCTGAAGCCTTTATATACAATATACAGGTGAGCATAAATTAAATTTACCATAGTTAAAAAGAAATAGTTTTATTGGTGAATACTGTGAGGTTCCCTCTGCTTTTAAGCCATTATTTACATCTTCGTCCAATTTGCCGTAAGTTTGTGATAATTTTGTTTGTTTTTCAGTAATATTAGGAACGTAATGTTTGTGCTTAGTAGACTACTGCTCGTCTCAGACTTGCTAGCTAGTCACCTACGCCTACGGCGCATTAGACGAAGGGTAATTTGCGATACATTTTTGGGGAAAAAAGAAAGTCTTGTACAAGGGTAAATTTTAATAATTTTTCTATAAATGTTGACGTTTTTATTTTTTATTTCAGAAGTGTGTGGGAGGTGGAAGAGCATTCTTGGCTATTTGACATTGGCTGAAGTCTTATAAAGGTGAGCATAACTATTGTTGTACAATGTTCCTGACTTGCATAACCTGTTGGAAGAGAATTATGAGCAAAATTTGTTGTATTCATAAGTTTCAAGAATGGATATTTAATTATTATAGAAAGAGTGGCTCATGTAAGGTTAGATTTTATACTACTACTGTGGTAAGGCTACATGAATAGTAGTTTAGGCAAAGTAATTATATCTAATGTAGAAGCCAAAGTGTGTATAGTTTAATATGTTACGATGTATTACAGTGAAGAAGAAGAAGGAGAAGGAGGGGGGTCCACGACGTTGTTGCTGTCACTTACTCGAATCAGTTATCTCTGGGACTCGCTAAGACTAGTTGTCAAATTTTTCTACTTCGGCCGTGGAAAGTGGTTGGTGGCCAGACAGAAACTATTTGGCCAGGTATTATTTAATACCTCGTAGTGGATTTTGAAGACATGTCCTAACAGATTTTCAATTTCTCCAATTAAGCGTGTCCAGCATATGGGTTAAGCTTTATAGCAGTGGTTCTCAACCTTGTTTGCCTCATGCACCCTTTTCACCATATGTCAGAATGTCATTCCCCCCTCCTTTCCAAGATTGTCTGCCTCAAAAAGTGCATTCCAAATAATATGCATATAATACTGAAAATCCTTTATTTTTTCCATATTAGTATCGGTTTTCCCCCCCCTGGTTGAGAACCCCTGCTTTATAGTTTACAAAGCCATCTGAGTTACTTTCTGAAATTCTGATTGATAGTTTTCAAAATGTCATTAGTTTTTGCAAAGTGTCTTACGACAGTGGTAGAAAATATAACAAATTATGGGAAGAAAAATTCGTCTGTGTTAGTATAGCCAGTGATGGAAGTGAAAATGCTCCAGTTCCAAGGAAAATGTTGCAGAGATTTGAAAGTATCACCACACATGGTGGAGCTATTTAACTCTGCAATCATGTACGAGAAGGAAGAACCAGGGGACGGTGACGAACTGGACTCCACCATTATCATGCTCCACCACCATTTGAGTTTACGGTAAGTCTTCACTGTGGATTACAGATATTATGTTTATGTAATTATTGGGCTCTGAATTATAAGTGAAAATTTTGTTTTGTTGCGACATTTTAAGTGCATATTGTGGGGGAGATTTTTATTTTGTGTGGATTGCAAAAATAGCTTTGTGCTTTCCATCCAAAAAGATTTGGCCATGAAGCTTGTCGTACATGTGGCAACCGTGTTCCTATGCGGTATGTGTTAATTGTGGTTAATTTCATGTTCACGAAGATTTAATGTTAAATATTTTAAGTGTTTATTCGGACGTACTTCACAAGATTTGGTATATATTTTGGCTATAAAGGCATTACTGTAGATGTGTGTTCTTATTTTGTGCATTACAGTTGGCTAAAGACTACATTGTAATTTTTAGTTACAATATTATTCATTCGAGGACCGTGAAGACGAGTACACAAGACTGTTAGTTTCCGTTAACGGAACTGTTGTTGCACAAAATCGGAAACATTCTGCTATAACTTATAGTAGGCCTACAGTACTGTAGCTGTCGTTGTGGTTTTAGTTTTGTTTAAGGATTTGTTCACCTTTAAAAAAAAAATAGAGTAATTGTTAACTTATTTTGAAATAATTACATATTTAAAGTATGCTTTGCTTGTAGGTTTTAAAAAGCCTTTATAGATACAGGGTATTCTTAAATATGTAGACCATCTTTACGATACGAAGAAGTTAGTTTTCACGTTGTCAAAATATTGATTTTTCCAAAAATAAGCTTGACCTAAATCCCTTAGTCTCCAGGATTTGTAAGAAAGTAGTTTAAATTTCATACTAAGGTACTTTACACGATTTTAAAT
>NW_024719042.1:0-16286 GCF_018991925.1 Homarus americanus | reverse complement strand
TCAATTATTACTGGTTCAGTTACGTATTGCTCACCCCCACCCACTTCCACCCCACTACCCTCACCCCACCCTTCCACCCCCCTACCCTCACCCCCCTGTCCCCTATACCTCACCCCCACCCACCCCTCCCCTACCCTCACCCCCACACCCCAAAGTCTTAAAACGTTACTGAGAGAGACGATATGAAACTCTGTCTATAAGAATGTGGAAAAGGCAGGAGGAAGGAGGAGGAGGAGGAGGAGTTGCCAACCAGACTAGTTTGAGGTTTGAAATATTTGGTCGGCATTAAAAGTCTCTCTCTCTCTCTCTCTCTCTCTTCTCTCTCTCTCTCTCTCTCTCTCCCCCCCAGCCTAGCAAATGAGCTCCTTCCTGTTTTTTATACGTTTATTTTTACTAGGCCAAGCACTTACCATGAGAGTCTCTCTCATTTCATCTTCACATTTTAACCTAACATGACTAATGGAATTCATCAAGGCGTCTATAAAACCTAAATAAGGGTCAGTATAGAGGGTTAAGTAATAGTGTAAGGGTCTGTATAGGGGTTGAAATAATACTATAAGGGATCGGTATAGAGGGTTTAGTAATAGTGTAAGGGTCTGTATAGGGGTTAAATGAAGGGTCGAGCAAGGGTTAAATGAAGGGGTCGTATAGAGGTTGAGCAGCCTGAACACCCACATCAATGAACAAAGTAAACAGAGGAATACACATCTCCGGGAAAAAAGGACCTAAGTGATGGAGGTTCGGAATATGCATAGGGTTTTCTGATTTTTTTCTCGTCATTTAAATTATATAGAAGGTGTGTGTGTGTGTGTGTGTGTGTGTGTGTGTGTGTGTGTGTGTGTGTGTGTGTGTGTGTGTGTGTGTGTGTGTGTGTGTGTGTGTGTGTGTGTGTGTGTGTGTATTTCCTTCATCACAACAAATAAACAGACACACACACTACACAAGCATCTGAAATGTTGCAAATTGTTATTAAGGTAATAATTGTATATTTCTCTGGTGGATGCACTCAGGTAGGTCTTGTAATTAAGTTTGGGCAGGTGAGAGAGAGGCACCACGGTCAATCGCTCTCTCTCTCTCTCTCTCTCTGTCTCTCTCTCTAACTTGTTGCAGAGATAAAGTCAGTTATATATGACAGCTCGTAACAGTTCAGCGCCAATCTCGCCTCTATCTACCTGTGATGGCTTTAGTGGGGACTGTTGGGGCATGATTACTTAAAGGGTCACTGTGAGCCTAACTGGTCTTGGGGGGGATAACAAGCCAATTTTCATCGTGGGTTAGTGGCTTTTATTTATATTAAGTTATATTTAAGGTTAGAGGTGGGAGAAGTTAGGTTAGGTTAAGTAGGTAGGTTTAGTTAGTGGTAGGTTAGGTTAGGTTAGGTTAGGTTAGTATTAGGTTAGTTAGGTTTGAGGGAGGTTAATTACGCCATCTGAGGTCACCCACCTGCCTCTGGGACACACACACACACACACACACACACACACACACACACTAATATTAAATTCCATGAGCGTTAGAGCCACACACACACACACACACACACATACACACACACACACACACACCACCTCCTTTATTGTCTGGTGGTGGTAGTATTTGATCTCTATCTTAATGAGGCCAGGTGAGGGCAGGTAGTTTGGAATATTCCATACTATTTTCCCTACTAAATTCCCATACTCATTCATACTAGTTTCCTATACTATATTCCCATACTATTTTCTACTACTAAATTCATACTATATTCCCATACTAGTTTCTATACTATATTCCCATACTATTTTCCTATACTAAATTCCTCTCTATTCCCATACTAGTTTCCTATACTATATTCCCCTCCACTATTTTCCTATAAATTTATACTATATTCATACTAGTTTCCCATACTATATTCCCATACTATTTTCCTATACTAAATTCCCATACTCTATTCCCATACTAGTTTCCCATACTATATTCCCATACTATTTTCCTATACTAAATTCCCATACTCTATTCCCATACTAGTTTCCCATACTAGTTTCCCATACTATATTCCCATACTATTTTCCTGTACTATTTCCCTATACTGTATGGGGAGGGTGGGGGGTGTGGGTTGGATATTTCTCAGTGTGAACCATTTGCTTTCTCATTATTTCTCATTATTGGGGTTTAATATTTCCTAAAGTAACTTAATTTTTTTGCTCTTATTTTCAACATGGCGGACTCTGGGATTTCCTTATTTTACTTTGGGAAGGAAAAAAATTACTATTATTGCTGATATAACACAAAACCTACGCAATAATGAGGGTTTTATTTATTATTATTATTATTTTTTTTTTACCAAGGGGCTTACGCCATATTATTGATATTAGTGAAGACAAGTAGTGGTCCCCAGTTAAAATGGCGAAATGATGTTGTTTATTATTTTAGTTAATTTTATTGGTTCAAATGTATGAGAGAGAGAATCAGTCACATTGAAACGAGACATAATGACCACACATGTGTTCTCGTCGTCACAACAATATCGCCCTCACCTCCTGGGCTGGCTACATGTTACTCGTTCATCTCCGTGATAGCAACTCTCTGTTCTGACTAAAATTGATCAGTTTAACGGGCTGTATATGTCAGGTGGGTCAGTCTGCAGTACGTGTCCATAATATCTGGTTAATTGACTTGTGTGTATATTTTTCACTTTTCACCTTGGTATTGCCTTGATTTTTACCTTGATTTTACCTGAGCTTAACTTGATATTACCTGAGCTTACCTTGATATTACCTGGGCACCTTGATATTACCTGGGCTTACCTTGATCTTACCTGAGCTTACCTTGATTTTACCTGAGCTTACCTTGATATTACCTGGGTTCCTTGTTTTACCTGGGCTTACCTTGATATTACCTGGGCTTACCTTGATCTTACCTGAGCTTACCTTGATCTTACCTGAGCTTACCTTGATCTTACCTGGGCTTACCTTGATATTACCTGGAGTTACCTTGATATTACGGCGGTCATCCAGACAGACACGGATGCTTCGTGTATGTCTGTCGGTGACCTTAACCCTCCCCCTCCCCTCCTCCCCCTCCCCCCACCACCAACAGATAGTTCAGGTTTATGATCATGACCTCTCGTATGTCAGGTTGTCGCGTTAAAAATAATTATCTGGATATTTTTTGTCTCTGTGTGTGTGTGTGTGTGTGTGTTACTTGTTGAAGAGTTTATTATTATTAGTCTATCTTACTTTTGCTTTCCACACACGGCTTTAATAATATATATAATAATAATAATAATAATAATAATAATAATAATGTAATGACTAAACCTTAACGTATGGGCGTCAGGTGGTGTTGTGTGGCCAATATTCAGGACGTTTGACCGATCTCTTGCAGCGTTATTGAATCGCCAATTTATTACACGTGATATATATTAATACTGGCAATATACAGTCGCCTTCACTTAGACCTGGTACAGTGACTGGTGCGTTTGTGAAATGTGGCATCTCTGTGTTTGTTTACATCGTATTAATCAATCATAAGAACTGAAGCTTTCTCCCCAAACCACACCTGAGAAAGTCATTACACCTAGCACTAATAATTCTCTATAGTTACTATTATTCTCTACATCAAGTGACTCGTAAAACATCAACAAGAACAATCATCCAATCAGGTATTTTTTTCTCCTTCCCCCAAACGCAATTTACTATTTTCTATATCCACGTCAAACAACCATTCTTCAGTAAACAGCCTGTAAACACTCCATCAAACAAGTAAACACTGAATATAATTGCCGCTGTGTTTAGAATATTATAATTACTATTTGGTCAATGTGTGTGTGTGTGTGTGTGTGTGTGTGTGTGTGTGATGGAGGAAGAATGTTTCTTTGTTCACTACCATCTCACCTTAGCTACTACCTGCCCTGCCTAACCCTGACCACCACAACCAACCCTGCCCCGCCTCTCTGCCCCACCTCACCCTGCCCCGCCTCACCCTGCCCAACCCTGCCCTGCCTCACCTGTCCAAACAAGGAAGGACTGTACCTTTGGTAATCGAATTCAAATATATTCTGCTGAACAAGGCAATTCGAGATGTCCAGATAACGCTGGCTTAATCCTCACTAGATGTAATCATGTTTGGTGTGTGGATGTGGATGACTGTTTGGATGTGGAGTTTGTCAGCATGTGAGGGTTTTTATAGTTGGATCTGTGGATGATTGTGCGGATGTGTTGGATGATTGTCTGGATGTGTTGGATGATTGTCTGGATGTGGATGACCGGATGTGTAGATGATTGTTTGGATGGTTGTATAGATGTTTGGATGAGTGTCTAGATGTGTGGATAACTGGATATGTGGATGACGGTGTTTGGATGTTTGAGCCAATAGACTTTTGGCAAGAATAATCACACACACGAACACACACACACAACACACACACAGACACACACACACACACACACACACACACACACACACACACACACACACACAGGAGGGGATATCACCTGTAATTAGTAATGCTCAGGTACTAAAGGGGGTAATTGGTACCTGTTCGATAGGTGGGTTAGAAGAACAGTCTAGGTTAGATTATAGTCCCTAAACCACTATGCTCCCACATAAAACAACAACCTGGATATATAAAACCGCTACAGTACATTAAACCATGAGCCCTCTTATACCATCCAAACCCTGTCTTGTATTCATTGACTTCCTGGTCCATCTTGAATTCCTGCTCGATTTTGTCTCCATGGTCGATCTTGACTCCCTGGTCGATCTTAACTCCCTGGTGGTCGATCTTGACTCCTGGTCGATCTTACTCCCTGGTTGATCATTACCCCTGGTCGATCTTAACTCCCTGGTGGTCGATCTTGACTCCTGGTCGATCTTGACTCCTGGTCGATCTTAACTCCCTGGTGGTCGATCTTACCTCGGTGGTCGATCTTGACTCCTGGTCGATCGTCCTAACAGCATATGCCGGCTGCTGGAGGTGCTGCGGCGGGTGTCGTAAACGGGATGGTGTAACTTGCATCCATCTTCATTGAGTAAATTGAATAGACCATCAGAGATATTAGTAGTCAGGCCTCCCAATCAGGTAGAGGAAACCAGCCACTCTCTTTCCTCCCTCTCTACCCACTGACCCTCCCACTCCACCTCTACCCACCTGGTGACAATACCTCTCCTCCCAACAACCTACCCCTTCCGGCCTACCTGTTCCCCCACCACCCCACAGAGCAATTTGGCCCTTATTGAAAGTAGACCCAACCATTTTCTGAACGAATCGTGTACGAAATAGAGAGAAAGACTGAAAGAGGCGCACACACACACACACACACACACACAAAAACACACACACACACACATTATTCTGGCAATGTGTTCTAGATTGACTTTCCTATTTGTACACAAGTCCAAAGTTGACTGTACCGAACCCCTCTTGCGGTAGTTCCCGACATTTAGATCCACCACTGTTACTATTTTTTATAAGTAATGACCAAAGTTTTATAATATTGAACAATATTCGGAAATATATAGACACATAATAAAAATATATCATTGGAATAAAAGTAGAGTTGTTTTACCAAGAGGGATAAAATCTTCTGTTGTTTTAGTGACCAGCCGGTTTTTTTTTGGGGTTTTTAACACCCAAGTGAAAATTGAGTTCGGTAACAATATCTTTCCGAATATTTGCTCACGAGTTTGGCAAAAAGTAGAAATTGGTTTTACTTATTTTCAATTTCTGTTTTTTTACCAGTCTTGCCACCTTCTTCCTCCCCACCCTTCCCTCCCTCCCTCCAGGTCCAAAAGAGCCATAAACGTGATGAATTTGAGCTTCCAGGAACAGGCCCACAATTTGGTTGTGTGGACAATGGCAACATATTTCCTACCGACAGACGCACACCCAGATACCAAAGAAACATCACCTTAACTTCACTACGCTGGCCTCTGAAAAATATCAATAAAATAGTGTGATTTATTTGTGGTTCCTGTGATGGGTGTTGGAGGTCTGTTAGGGCAGGTAACTTAACTCTCACACACACCTGTACTTAACTCTCCCACACACCTGTACTTAACTCTCACACACCTGTACGTAACTCTCTCCCACACACCTGTACGTAACTCTCACACACACACCTGTACTTAACTCTCACACACCTGCATGCACTCCCACACACACACACCTGTACTTTAACTCTCACACACCTGTAATCCTCTCCACACACTTGTACGTAACTCTCACACCTGTACTTAACTCCCCTCACACTCCTGTACGTGATTTTTTTTGTCGTCTGTCCATCCAACTCAGTTGTCTTTCCACTCAGTTGTCTTTTTCCCACTCAGTTGTCTTTTCCACTAGGCCTCTTCCCTTTCTACCTAGTCCTCCTCCCACTCAATCCTTTCCTCTCACCCCCACCCTGACTGACCCCAGACCTCTCATACTCAGCCCTCCCACTCAGCCTATACTCCAGTGCCTAACCCCCCTCCGTTTCCTCCCACTCAGCCTCTCACCCCACCCCTACCTTCCTGGGTTAAGGCTCATCTCTCACGAAGTCTCAAGGTCATGACTGCTTGTTTATCGCTGCTTGAGAGTCTTTCTGGCCGGAGTTAGCCTATTTAGCCGTCCTGGGGCGGATTTAATATTTAGCCGGTCCTGGGCCGATTTAGATGTATTTTAGCCGGTCCTGGGCCGGATTTAGTATATCCTCAACACTGAGCCAGATATAACGTCAGCCACAAAATACCGAGCACGTGCATTCTGAGCAGATATAACGTCAGGTTGGAGCCAGATATAACGTCAGTACTGAGCCGGATATAACGTCAGTACTGAGCCAGATATAACGGTTGTACTGAGCCATGTATATCTCCCCGTCGCCAGCTAGAGTTTGACTTTCCAACTCCAGAGGAGAATTTCCAGCCAGCCAGCCAGCCAGCCAGCCAGTGAAAGTTACAACTAGACTGAGCAGAAGTTATTGCAGCTTGAAATCATGAGGAATTTGTTCAGAACTAGCTGAGTTAGTGAATAGGCCGTAATTAATCTCACTTGTCTTACTTACTAGGTGATTGCTGCTTTAAGAGGTAGTTTAAATTATCTGGGCCCACTTTTACCAAATAAGTTTGTTTGACATATTAATAAAATGCTGTCTGAATATTTGACCTGAGGGAGAGTTTGAGGAAGAGGTCGATACAATGCCAGGTTAATGATCTTGACCTCGTGAACTTTGACCTCTTGACCTTTAACCTCTGACTTTGGACTTCTGACCTTTGACCTTATTTCTGTCACCCGAGGAGATATTTCAGTGATATCACCCGATGGCAAAGACTGTCACGTATCTTTAACGCGACGAAACACACACACACACACACACACACACACACACACACACACACACACACACCTAACACCTGCCACTTCCACCAACACACCTGCCTCCTTCCCTCCACCAACACACCTGCCTGAGTGGCCTAATCAGACTCTGACAGTGTCTACCTGAGTCCTGTGAAATTGATATTTTTCTTTCTGTGTTATTACCTTGACCTGATACCTGACCTAGTAATCAGGTGTCAAATGTCTGAGCTTTAATTACTTCTTGAGATGGACATACATAAATACATACATACATACATACATACATACATACATACATAATATAAACATACATATACATACATACATAATAGAAACATACATACATACATACATACATATAGAAACATACATAATACATACACACATACATACATACATACATACATACATACATACATACATACATACACGCCCTGTCGCCATTTAATAACTCCACATAACCTCTACACGACCTCCAAAGCACTCCAACCAACCCACCCACCCACCCAACCCACCCACCCACCCCACCCTCACCACTCCACCCACCTCCCCACCCACCTCACCCACCTCCCACCCTACCTACCACCCACCCACCCACCCACCACCCACCTCCACCCACCCACCCCACCTCACCCACCCACCTCACCCACCCAGGCAACTGTCTGAAGAAATGTGTCTCAGAACTTGTTTACAGAGGTCGTGTGTGTGTGTGTGTGTGTGTGTGCCTGTCTGTCTGTCTGTCTGTCTGTGTCTGTCTTCTGTCTGTCTGTCTGTCTGTCTGTCTGTCTGTCTGTCTGTGTATATATTTGCCTGGAAGGGAAGTGTTAGGTTGGGTTAGGTTAAGTAAGAGAAGAGCTAGGTGGGTTGCCAGTGTTGTGCTGCTAGAGGCTAGGTTAGGTAGGTTAGGTTAAGTTAGGTTAGGTTAGTCCGGTCTTCTTGGCTTTCTTCCATTGTTTTAGAGCTTACATTTTTTCCTTGTCCATTCTGTTTATGCCTTCTTCTTCACCCTTCCATTATCACCTTTCTTATTCTCCTCGCACGCTCTTATCTTCGTTACAGTTTCAATGAGTTCATCGCCCTCTCTCTCTCTCTCTCTCTCTCTCTCCCTCTCTCTCCCACCTTAGTTAATCCTTGCCAGACCTCTGTTTATTCTCCCTCTCCCTCCCATTCTCTGCTTCCATCTTCTGCTTTCTACCATTTACTTAATTATTCTTTAGTTATTATATTCTCAAATAAATTATACGATTTATGTTGGTAAAATACTGTTTAAACTCTACACTGTGTTGTTATATAGGAGAGAGAGAGAGATAGACCAAACCGGAATTAACGGCAGCGCAGTCTATACAACAACACTGACAAAAAAGTCTTGGCTGAATACTAAACGGGGTACGTCCACCACCCACCACCACCACCACAACTACCACCACTACCACCACCACCACCACCACCACCCACCACCACCACCACCCACCATCACCACCACTACCATCATCCCACTACCAACCACAACCACACCACCACCACCACCACCACACCCCACCACCACCACACCACCTCCACCACCACCCCACACCACCACCACTCCACCACTACCATCTCCACCCCAACCAACCAACCACCAACCACACCAACCCCAACACAACCACCAACCACCACCACCACACCACCACCACCACCACCACCAACCACCAACCACCACCACCCAACCACCACCACCACCACACACCAACACCCCACCAACCACCACCCCACCACCCCACCACCACACCACCCAACTACCACCACCACCACCACACCACCACCACCACCCACCATCACCACCACCCACCACTCACCAATTCCACCACCACCACACCACCCACCACCACCACCACCACACCCCACCACCACCACCACACCCACCACCACCCACCACCACCATCAACCCACCACCACCACCACCCACCACCACACCACCTCACCACCACACCCAACTCACACCACTCCCACCACCACACCACCTGCACCCCACACCACTCCACACCACCCACCACCACCCACACCACCTGCACCCCACAACCCACACCACCCAACACCACACCACCACCACCACCCACCCACACTCCACCACCACCACCTCCAACCCCACCACCACCAGCACCCCACCACCTAACCAACCCACAAACCGCACCAACACCACTCAAACCCCACCCCACCACAACACCACCACACCATCTCTCATCACCACACACCACTCACCACACCACCACCACAACCACCACACCACCCACAACCCACCAACCAGCACAACCAACCACAACCCTCTCACCACCCACCACCAAACCACCCACCACACCACCCAACACCACACCCACCCTACAACCAACCCACACCAACCCCAACCACACCACCACCACCACCACCACCACACCACCACCACCACACACCACCTGCACTCCTCCACCACACACCACCAGCACCACCACCACCACCCAACCCAACACCCACCACACACCACCACCAACCCAACACACCACCACCACACCACCCACCACACACCACCCAACCCCAACACCACCCTCCAACCCCACACCACTCCACCCACACCACCAACACCACCAAACCACCAACACCCAACACCACCAACCCACACCAACCCCACCAAACAACACAACCACCACCACACCACCCCAACCCCACACCACCCAACCCACCACCTCCACAACCAAACACCAACTAACCACCACACCAACCAGCACCCAACCACACACCCACCACCACCACCCACCACCACACCACCCACCACAACACCACTAACACCCTACACAACTCAACCAACCACCAACCCACCCACACCAACCCACACCAACCCCACCACACCACACCACCAACACCACACACAACCCACCAACCCACACCACCACCAACACCAACCCAACACCAACTCCAACCAACACCACCACCCCCACACCACCACCAACCAACCAACCCCACACACAACCACACCACACCAACCCCACACCACCCAACCCACACCCCAACCCACACCAACCAACACCCACCAACCAAACACCACACCAACCAACCCCACACCAACCAACCACACCACCCAACACACCACCCACCAACACCACACCACCCAACCACCACACCAATCCAATCGCCACCACCCCAGCCCACACCACCAACCAACACACCACCACACCACCACAACCTCACCAACACCACACCACCCACCACCCCACACCAACCACACACCAACCAACCCCACCAACCCCACAACCCACACCCCCCACACCACCCAACCCACACCACCCTGCCAACCCACACCAACCCCACACCAACCAACACCACACCCCACACCCCACACCACCACTCACCACACCAACCAACCCACACCACTGCACCAGCACACCACCTCCCACCCCACACCACTCCACCACCAACCACCCCACCCACCACCATCCCACCACACCCCACACAACCACCACACCCACACCAACCACACCAACCCAACCCAACCACACCACCAACCCCACCACCCAACCCCACACACCACCACACCAACCCACCCCACACCACCTCCACCACACCACCAACTACAACACCAACCCCACCACCAACACCTGACCCCACACCACCATCTGCAACATCCTCCACCCCACACCACCTCCACCACCACCACACCCAACCCCAACCCAACCCACACCAACCCACACCAACCCCACCCAACCACCCCACACCACCAACCCCAAACCAACCCCACCACCAACCCCACACACACCCCACACCATCCACCCCAACACCCACACCCACCACCAAACAACCCACACACCACACCACCACCACACCACCAACCAACACCACCCCAAACCACCACACCACCCCACCAACACCACCAACCACCCAACCACCACAACACCACACCCCACACACCAAACCACAACCACCAACACCACACCACCACTGACCCAACACCCAACCAACCAACCCCAACTAACCCAACCACACCACCCAACCCCACCCAACCCACCACCACACCACACCAACCACCACTCCACACCACACCCCACACCACCAACCCCACACCACCCACACCACCCCACCCACACCACCCAACACCCCACCACCCCACTCAACCACCCACCACACCACACACACCCCAACCCCACACCCCCACCCCACACCCACCAACACCCACACCCACCAAACCCCACACCACCAACCACCACACACCCACCCCAAACCCACACCACCCCACACCAACTCCAACCACACCACCCCAACCAACCACACCACCCAAAACCCCACACCAACCACCACCACACCACCCACCCCACACCACCCACCACCACACCACCTCCACACGCCAACACCACTCCACCCCATACCACCTGCACCACCACACCACCTCAACCCCACACCAAACCACACCACCAACTCCAACCCACACCACTCCACCCCACACCACCTCCAACCACCACACCGCACCACCCCACACCACCCACCACCACCCAAACCCACATCCACACCACCTCCACCACCACACCAACCCACCCCAACACCACCTGCACCCCACACCCACCCCCACACCAACTCCACCCCACCACACCACACCACCACCACACCACACCTGCAACCCCACACCCCCTGCACCCCACACCACCACCACCCCACACCACACCCCACCACCCCACAAACCACCCTGCAACCACCACACACCACCTGCACCCCACACCAACTCCACCCCACACCACCTGCACCTCCCCACACCACCTCCACCACCACCACCCACCTCTACACCACCACCACCACCACACCACTCCACCCCACACCCCACCACCACACCACCCACCCCACACCACTCCACCCACCACACCACCTGCACCCCACACCACCCCAACACCCCACCACCACCCCACCACCCACCACCCCACACCACTCCCCACCCCACACCAACACCACCACAGACCACCTGCACCCCACACCACCTGCACCACCACACCACACCACCCCACACCACCTCCACACCCACACCACCACCACCACCACCACACCCACACCAACCCTGCACCAACACCACTCCACCCCACACTCACACCACCACCCCACACCCCCAACCACCACACCACACCTCAACCCCAAACCACCCCACCCCACACCCACCACCCCACACCACTCCACACCACACCACTCCACCCACCCCACACCACTCCACCACCACACACCACCTCCACCCCTCACCACACCACCCACCCTACACCACTCCACCACCCCACACCACCTACGCCCCCACACTACCTACCACCACCTCAGACCTCACCACCACCCTACACCACCTGCACCCCCACACTACCTCCACCCCCATACCACCCTGCACCACCACACCACCACAACCCACACCACCCGCAACCACCACACCACCTCCACCCCACAGATCTCACCACCCCACCACCACAACCACCTGCACCCCACACCACCTCCACCCCACCACCCCAACCACCACACCACCCACCTCCACACACCGCAACCCCACCACTCCACCCCACACCACACCTCCACCACCCCACACCACCTGCACCACCCACACCACTCCACCTCTACACCACCTACACCACCACCCTACACCCACACCCACACAACCCCAACCACCACACACCCCACCCACACCACCTGCAACCCACACCACCCACCCCACACCATCCACCACCACACCACACTCCACCACCACACCACCCTCAACCACCACACCACCTCAACTCCCACAACTGATCCCACCAACCCACACCACCAACCCACACCCAACCACACACCTGCACCCCCACACCACCTGCAACTCTACACCACCCCACCACCACACCACCCACACCACCACACCACCCAACCACACCAATTCCAACCCACACCACCCAAACCACCACACCACCAACCCCACACCACACCCAACCACCACACCCCACCACCCCACACCACCCAACACCACACACCACCTGCACCCCACACCCACCCAACCCCACACCCACCCCAAACCACCCCACACCACCCAACCACACCCCTGGCCACCTCACCCCTGCCAACCCCCACCACTTCACACCACACCACATCCAATTCAAACACCAACTCAACTTGCCACCACCCACACCCAACACACCCCCAACCCAACACCCCCACACCACACCACCAACACCACAACAACACCTGCACCCCAACCACACCACACCACCTCCACCACACCACACTCCACCCCACCACCTCCACCCCACACCACCCAACACCACACACCACACCACCACCACCACCTGCACCCAACACCACCCCACCCAACCCACACCCCCAACTACCACACACCACTCCACCACAAACACCCCAACTCCACCACCACACCACTCCACCCCAACACCACCCACCACACACTCCCACCCCACACCTGTTCCACCCACACCACCCCACCCCACACACCCTCACACCACCCAACCCCAACACCTGCACCCCCACACCACCGCACCCCCACACCACCTGCACCAACCACACCATCCACCCCACACCACCTGCACCCCACACCACCCCACCCCACACCACCCACCACCACACCACCCACCCACACCACCTGCAACCCCACACCACCCTGCACCCCACACACCCCACCCCCACACACCAACCCCACACACCATCCCCACCACCACACCACCCACCCCCACACCACCAACCCACCACCACCAACCTCCACCCCACACCACTCCAACCACCACACCACACTCAACCCACACCACTCCAACCCTACCACACTCCACCCCACACCACCCCAACCCCACACCACCCACCCCACACACCCTGCACCACCACACACCACTCCACCCCACACCACCTGCAACCACCACACACACCTGCACCCCACACCATCCCAACCCCACACCACTCCACCCCTCACACCACACCACCCCACACTACCCCACCCACACCACCCACCCCACACCACCTGCAACCCCCACACCACCTCCACCACCACACCACCTCACACCACACCACCTGCACCCCACACCACTCCACCCCCAACCACCTCCACCCCACACCACCTCCACCCCACCACCTGCACCACCACACCACCTTCACCCCCACACCACCTGCACCCCACACCTCCACCCCACACCACCTCCACCCCCACACCACCCCACCCCACACCACCCACCCCACACCACCCAACCCCACACCACCCCACACCACCACACACCACCCACCCCACACACACACCCCACACCACCCACCCCCACACCACCCACCCCCACACCACACCTGCACCCCAACCACACCACACCACCCTGCACCCACACCACCTCAACCCCACACCATCCACCCCACACCACCCTACCACCACACCACTCCACCCCACACCACCTGCACCCCACACCACCTGCACCCCACACCACACCTGCACCCCCACACCACCCCACCCCACACCACACCCCACACCAACTCCACCCACACCACCTCCACCCCACACCACCTCACCCCACACCACCCACCACCACACCACCTCCACCCCACACCACCCCCCACCCCACACCACCCACCCCACACCACCCCACCCCACACCACTCCACCACCACACCCCACCTGCACCCCACACCACTCCAACCCCACACCATCCACCCCACACCACCCACCACCACACACCACTCCACCCCCACACCACCTCACCACCACACCCCACCCTGCACCCCCACACCACCCCACCCCACACCACCCACCCCACACCACTGCAACCCCACACCACCTCCACCCCACACCACCTGCACCCCACACCACCCACACCCACACCACCTCCCACCACCACACCACCTGCACCCACCACCTCACCCACACCACCTCCACCCCACACCACCTCCACCACCACACCCCTGCACCACCACACCACCTCACAACTCTAACCACCCTCCACCCCACACCCCACACCACCACCACTCCACCCCACACCCCACCCACCACCACACCACCTCCAACCCCACACCACCCACCCCACACCACCCCACCCCACACCACCTCCACCACCACACATGCACCCCACACCACCTCCACCCCACACCACCTGCACCCCACACCACCTCACCCCACCCCAACACCACCTCCAACTCCACACCACCTCCACCCCCACACCACTCCAACCTCCACACCACCTGCACCACCACACCACCTGCAACCCAACCACCACCTGCACCACACACCACCTGCACCCCACACCACCCTCCACCACACCACCCACACCCCACACCACCTGCACCCCACACCACATCCACACCACACCCACCCCACCCCACACCACCCCACCACCACACCACCCTGCACACACCACCCCACCCCACACCACCTCCACCACCACACCACCGCACCCCACACCACTCCACCCCACACCACCCACCACCACACCACCTCCACCACACCACCCACACCCCCACACCACCTCCGCACCCCACACCACACCACCACCAACCACATCCACCCCACACCCCACCTCCACCCCACACCACCTCCACCCACACACCACCTCCACCCCCACACCACATCCACCACCACACAACCTGCACCACCACACCACCTCCACCTCCACACCACCCACCTCTACACCACTCCACCACCCCATCCACCCTACACTACCTCCACCACCACACACCTGCACCACCACACCACCCCACCTACACCACAACACACCACCACCACCCACCACCACACCACCTGCACCCCACACCCACCCCCACACCACCCCACCCCACACCACCCACCCCACACCACCCACCCCACACCACCTCCACCACCACCCCACTCCACCCCACACCACCTCCACCCCACACCACCCAACCCCCACACCACCTGCACCCCACACCCACCCCACACCACCTGCACCCCACACCACCTCCACCCCACACCCCACCACCACCCACCACACCACCTCCACCCCACACCACCTGCACCACCACACCACCTCCACCCCCCACACCACCCA
>NW_024719041.1:0-9896 GCF_018991925.1 Homarus americanus | reverse complement strand
AGGGTGTACCTGTGAGTGTCAGAGGTGTACCTGGGAGTGTCAGAGGTGTACCTGGGAGTGTCTGAGGTGTACCTGGGAGTGTCAGAGATGTACCGGGGTGTCAGAGGAGTACCTGGGAGGTCAGGGGTACCTGGGGTGTCTGAGGTGTACCTGGGAGTGTATAGGGTGTACCTGGTATCAGGTGTGTACCAGGTAGTGTTAGGAGTACCTGGGAGTGACAGAGGGTATACCTGTGAGTGTCAGAGATGTACCTGGGAGTGTCAGAGGTGTTCCTGGGAGTGTCAGTGGTGTACCAGGGAGTGTCAAAGGTGTACCTGGGAGTGTAGGGTCTTTCGAGGTGTCAGAGGAGAACCAGGAGTGTAAGAGGTGTACCTGGGGTGTCGGTGGTGTACCAGGAGTGTCAAAGGTGTACCTGGGTGTGTCAGAGGTGTACCTGGGGCATCAGTGAGTACCTGGGAGTGTCATAGGTGTACCTGGGGTGTCAGAAGTGTACCAGGGGGTGTCTGAGGTACCTGGGAGTGTCAGAGGTGTCCCTGGGAGTGTCAGGGGTGTACCTAGGAGTGTCTCACTTTACCTGGGATTGTCTCAGGTGTACCTGGGAGCATCAGAGGTGTACCTGGGAGTGTCTGAGGGTGTGCCTGGAGTGTCTGAGGTGTACCTGGGAGTGTCTGGTGTACGGAGTGTCTGAGGGTGTAACTGGGAGAGTCACAGGAGTACCTGGGAGTGTGAGAGGTGTGCATGGGGTGTGAGAGGTGTACCTGGGAGTGTCTGAGGTGTACCTGGGAGCATCAGAGGTACCTGGGAGTGTCAGGGGTGTACCTGGGAGTGTCTGGTGTACCTGGGCGTGTCAAGTGAGAACCAGAGTGTAAGAGGTGTACCTGGGAGTGTCAGAGGTGTACCAGGGGTGTGAGGTGTCCTGGGAGTATCCGGAGGTTTACCTGGGAGTGTCGGAGATGTACCTGGAAGTGTCGGAGGCGTACCTGGGAGTGTCAGAGGTGTACCTGAGAGTGTCAGATGTGTACCTGGGAGTGTCAGAGGTGTACCAGAGAGTGTCAGAGGTGTACCTGGGAGTATCAGAGGTGAACCAGGGAGTGTCAGAGGAGTACCTGGGAGTGTCAGAGGTGTACCTGGGAGTATCGGAGGTGTACCTGGGAGTGTCAGAGGTGTAACTGGGAGTATCAGAGGTGTACCTGGGAGTGTCAGGGGTGTACCTAAAGTGTCAGGGGTGTACACAAGTGACAGGTGTAACTGTCACAGGTGTACCTGGGAATGTCAGAGGTGTACCTGGGTGTCAGAGGAATACCGGAGTGTTAGGAGTACCTGGGGTGTCAGGGTGTACCTGGGAGTGTCAGGTGTGCCTTGGAGTGTCGGAGGTGCCTGGGAGTGTCTGAGGTACCTGGGAGTGTAAGTGATGTACCTGGGAGGTCAGTGGTGTACCAGGGAGTGTCAGAGGTGTACCTGGGAGTGTCAGAGGCGCACTGGGTGTCAGAGGTGTGCCTGGGAGTGTCAGAGGTGAACCAGGGAGTGTCAGAGAGTACCTGGGAGTGTCAGAGGTGTACCTGGGAGTATCAGGGGTGTACCTGGGAGTGTCAGGGGTGTACCTGGGAGTGTCAGGGGTGTTCCTGAGAGTGTCAGGCGTGTACCTGGGAGTGTCAGATGTGTACCTGGGAGTGTCAGAGGTGTACCTGGGAGTGTCAGAGGAGTACCTGGGAGCGTCAGAGGAGTCCCTGGGAGTGTCAGGGTGTACCAAGAGTGTCAGAGGAGTACCTGGGAGTGTCAGGGTGTACCTGGGAGTGTTGGAGGTGAACTTGGGTCGCAGGCGTGCCTAGGAGTGTCAGAGCAGTTCTGGGGAGTGTCAGTTGAGTACCTGGGAGTGTCAGGGGTGTACCTGGGAGTGTCAGGGTGTACCAGAGTGTCAGAGGGGTACCTGGGAGTGTCAGGGATGTACCTGGGAGTGTTGGAGGTGGACCTGGGGGTGTCGGGTGTCCTGGGAGTGCCAGAGGTGTACCTGGGGTGTCTGAGGTATACCTGGGAGAGCCAGAGGTGCTCCTGGGCGAATCGGAGGTGTCCTGGGGTGACAGCGGTATACCTGAGAGTGTCAGAGTTGAACCTGGGATTGTCTGAGTGTACCTGGGAATGTCTGAGGTGTACCTGGGAGTCTGAGGGTGTAGCTGGGAGTATCAGAAGTACCAGCGAGTGTCAGAGGAGTACCGAGTGTGGGAGGTGTACCTGGGCGTGTGTGAGGTGTACCTGGGAGTGTTTGAGGTGTGCTGGAGTGTCAGAGGTGTTCTGGGAGTAGCAGAGGGTGTACCTGGGAGTGTCTGAGGTGTACCTGGAAGTGTCTGAGGTGTTCATGGAGTGTCAGCGGTGTTCCTGTCAGTGTCAGCGGTGTACCTGGGAGTGTCAGCGGTGTACCTGGGACTGGCAGGTGTACCTCGGGTATCAGAGGTGTACCTGGGAGTGTCAGAGGGGTACCTGGGAGTGTTAAAGGTGTACCTGGAGTGTCAGAGGTGTACCTCGAGGTGTCGGAGGTCTTCTTGAGAGTGTCAGGTGTGTACAGGGAGTGTCAGCAGTACCTGGGAGTGACAGAGGTGTACCTGTGAGTGTCAGAGATGTACCTAGGAGTGTCAGAGGTGTACCTGGGGTGTCAAGGTGTACCTGGGTTTGTAAGGTGTACTTGGGGTGTCAGAGGAGATCAGGGAGTGTAAGAGGTGTGTACCAGGGGTATGAGAGGAGTATGGGAGTTCAAAGATGTACCAGGGAGTGTCAGAGGAGTACCTGGGAGTGTCAGGTGTGACCTGGGGTGTCTGAGGTGTACCTGGGAGTGTATGAGAGGTGTACCTGGCAGTATCAGGTGTGTACCAGGAGTGTTAGGAGTACCTGGGAGAGCAGAGGAGGTATACCTGTGAGTGTCAGAGATGTACCTGGTGTCAGAGGTGTTCCTGGGAGTGTCAGTGGTGTACCAGGGTAGCCAAGGTGTACCTGGGAGTGTCTGAGGTGTACCTGGGAGTGTCAGAGGAGAACCAGGGGTGTAAGAGGTGTACCTGGGAGTGTCAGTGGTGTACCAGGGTGTGGGTGTACCTGGGTGTGTCAGAGGTGTACCTGGGGTATCAGTGGAGTACCTGGGAGTGTCATAGGTGTACCTGGGAGTGTCAAGGGTGTACCAGGGAGTGTCTGAGGAGTACCTGGGAGTGTCAGAGGTGTCCCTGAGGGTGTCAGGGGGTACCTAGGAGTGTCTCACGTTTACCTGGGAGTGTCTCAGGTGTACCTGGGAGTATCAGAGGTGTACCTGGGAGCTGAGGTGTGCCTGGGAGGTGTCTGAGGTGTACCTGGGAGTGTCTGAGGTGTACCTGGGGTGTCTGGTGGCAGGGGAAGTCACAGGAGTACCTGGAGTGTGAGAGGTGTACATGGGAGTGTGAGAGGTGTACCTGGGAGTGTCTGAGGTGTACCTGGGAGCATCAGAGGTGTACCTGGGAGTGTCAGGGGTGTACCTGGGAGTGTCGGAGGTGTACCTGGGAGTGTCAGAGGTGTACCTGGGAGTATCAGAGGTGTACCTGGGAGAGTCAGGGGTGTACCTGGGAGTGTCAGGGGTGTAACTGGAAGTGACGGAGGTGTAACTGGGAGTATCAGAGGTTTACTTGGGAATGTCAGACGTGTACCTAGGAGTGTCAGAGGAGTACCTGGGAGTGTCAGAGTAGTACCTGGCAGTGTCAAGGGTGTACCTGTGAGTGTCAGAGGTGTACCTGGGAGTTTCAGATGTACCTGGGAGTGTCTGAGGTGTACCTGGGAGTGTTAAAGGTGTACCTGGGAGTGTCAGAGGTGTACCTCGAGGTGTCGGAGGTCTTCTTGAGAGTGTCAGGTGTGTACCAGGGAGTGTCAGCAGGACCTGGGAGTGACAGAGGTGTACCTGTGAGTGTCAGAGATGTGACCTAGGAGTGTCAGGAGGTGTACCTGGGAGTGTCTAGGAGCATGAGAGAGTATCTGGGAGCAAGCCAGAGACACCAGGGAGTGTCAGAGGAGTACTGGGAGGTCAGAGGTGTACCTGGGAGTGTCTGGAGGTGTACCTGGAGTGTATGAGGTACCTGGCAAGTATCAGGTGTGTACCAGGGGAGCAAGTTAGGAGTACCTGGGAGTGAGACAGGCATACTCAGGAGGCCGAGTTGTACCAGGAGTGTCAGAGGTGTTCCTGGAGTGTCAGTGGTGTACCAGGGAGGTCAAAGGTGCACCTGGAGTGTCTGAGGTGTACCTGGGAGCAAGTCAGGAGGAGAAACCAGGAGTGTAAGAGGTGTACCTGGGGAGCAAGTCAGTGGTGTACCAGGGAGTGTCAAAGGTGTACCTGGGTGTCAGGGGAGGTGCACCTGGGGTATCAGGTGGAGTACCTGGGAGGTTGTAGTACCTGGGAGTCGGAGGTGTACCTGGGAGTGTCAGAGGTTTACCTGGGAGTATCAGAGGTGTACCTGGGAGAGCGCCAGGGGTGTGGGCCTGGGAGTGTCAGGGGTGTACCTGGGAGGCCGGAGGTGTACCTGGGAGTGTCAGAGGTTTACCTGGGAGTATCAGAGGTACCTGGGAGAGTCAGGGGTGTACCTGAGCAAGCCGGGGGGTGTAACTGGAAGTGACGGAGGTGTAACTGGGAGTATCAGAGGTTTACTCTGGGAATGTCAGACGTACCTGGTACCTGGCAGTGTCAAGGGTGTACCTGGAGTGCCAGAGGTGTACCTGGGAGTGTCAGGAGGTGTGCCTGGGAGTGTCTGAGGTGTACCTGGGAGTGTGTGGAGGTGTACCTGGGCGTGTCAAGGGAGAACCAGGAAGGTAAGAGGTGTACCTGGGAGTGTCAGAGGTAAATCAGGGAGGTCAGAGGAGTACCTAGGAGTGTCAGAGGTGTACCTGGAATGTCAGAGGTGTACCTGGGAGTATCAGAGGTTTACCTGGGAGTGTCAGAGATGTACCTGGAAGTCGGAGGCGAAACCTGGGAGGCCAGAGGTGTACCTGAGAGTGCAGAGTGTACCTGGGAGTGTCAGAGGTGTACCAGAGAGGTCAGAGGTGCATGGGAGTATCAGAGGTGAAACCAGGGAGTGTCAGAGGAGACCTGGGAGTGTCAGAGGTGTACCTGGGAGTATCGGAGGTGTACCTGGGAGGCAGAGGTGTAACTGGGAGAATCAGAGGTGTACCTGGGAGTGTCAAGGGTGCCTGGGAGTGTCAGGTAACTGGAAGTGACGGAGGTGTAACTGGGAGTGTCACAGGTGTACCTGGGAATGTCAGAGGTGACCTGGGAGTGTCAGAGGAGTACCTGGGAGTGTTAGAGGAGTACCTGGGAGTGTCAGGGTATACCTGGGAGGTCGGAGGTGTGCCTTGGAGTGTCGGACGTACCTGGGAGTGTCTGAGATACCTGGGAGTGTAAGTGATGTACCTGGGAGGTCAGTGGTGTACCAGGAGTGTCAGAGGTGTACCTGGGAGTGTCAGAGGTGTACCTGGGAGGTCGGAGGTGTACCTGGGAGTACAGAGGTGTACCTGGGAGTATCAGAGGACCTGGGAGGTCAGGGGGTGTACCTGGGAGTGTCAGGGGTGTAACTGGAAGTGACGGAGTTGTAACTGGGAGTGTCACAGGTGTACCTGGGAATGTCAGAGGTGTACCTGGGAGTGTCAGAGGAGTACCTGGGAATGTCAGAGGTGTACCTGGGAGTGTCAGAGGAGTACCTGGGAGTGTCGGAGGTGTACCTGGGAGTGTCTGAGGAGTACCTGGGAGTGTAAGTGTTGTACCTGGGAGTGTCAGTGGTGTACAAGGAGGTCAGAGGTGCACCTGGGAGGTCAGAGGTGTACCTGGGAGGTCAGAGGTGTACCTGGGAGTGTCAGAGGTGAACCAGGAGTGTCAGCGGAGTACCTGGGAGTGTCAGAGGTGTACCTGGGAGTATCAGGTGTACCTGGGAGTGTCAGGGTGTACCTGGGAGTGTCAGGGGTGTTCCTGAGAGTGTCAGGCGTACCTGGGAGTGTCAGGTGTACCTGGGAGTGTCAGAGGTGTACCTGGGAGTGTCAGAGGAGTACCTGGGAGCGTCAGAGGAGTCCCGGGAGTGTCAGGGGTACCAGAGAGTGTCAGAGGATTACCTGGGAGTGTCAGGGGTGCACCTGGGAGGTTGGAGGTGTACTTGGGATGTCGAAGGTGTACCTGGGAGTGTCGCAGGCGTACCTAGGAGTGTCAGAGCAGTTCCTGAGTGTCAGTGGAGTACCTGGGAGTGTCAGAAGTGTACCTGGGAGTGTCAGGGGTGTACCAGAGAGTGTCAGAGGAGTACCTGGGAGTGTCAGGGATGTACCTGGGAGTGTTGGAGGTGGACCTGGGAGTGTCGGAGGTGTACCTGGGAGTGCCAGAGGTGTACCTGGGAGTGTCTGAGGTATACCTGGGAGAGCCAGAGGTGTTCCTGGGCGAATCGGAGGTGTACCTGGGAGTGTGAGAGGTGTACCTGGGAGTGACAGCGGTATACCTGGGAGGTCAGAGTGAACCTGGGATTGTCTGAGGTACCTGGGAATGTCTGAGGTGTACCTGGGAGTGTCTGAGGTGTAGCTGGGAGTATCAGAAGTACCAGCGAGTGTCAGAGGAGTACCTGGGAGTGTGGAGGTGTACCTGGGCGTGTGTGAGGTGTACCTGGGAGTGTTTGAGGTGTACTTGGGAGTGTCAGAGGTGTTCCTGGGAGTAGCATAGGTGTACCTGGGAGTGTCTGAGGTGTACATGGAAGTGTCTAGGTGTTCATGGAGTGTCAGCGGTGTTCCTGTCAGTGTCAGCGGTGTACCTGGGAGTGTCATGGTGTACCTGGGACTGTCAGAGGTGTACCTGGGAGTATCAGAGGTGTACCTGGGAGTGTCAGAGGTGTACCTCGGAGTGTCGGAGGTCTTCTTCAGAGTGTCAGGTGTACCAGGGAGTGTCAGCAGTACCTGGGAGTGACAGAGGTGTACCTGTGAGTGTACGAGATGTACCTAGGAGTGTTAGAGGTGTACCTGGGAGTGTCAGAGGAGATCCAGGGAGTGTAAGAGGTGTACCTGGGAGTGTCAGTGGTGTACCAGGGAGTGTCAGAGGTGTACCTGGGAGTGTCAGAGGTATACCTGGGAGTATCAGAGGTGTACCTGGGAGTGTCAGGGCGGTACATGGGAGTGTCAAAGGTGTAGCTGGGAGTGTCAGAGGTGTACCTGGGAGTGTCGGAGGTGTTCCTGAGTGTCAGGGGTGTACCTGGAGTGCTCAGATGTGGCACCTGGGAGGTCAGAGGTGTACCTGGGAGGTCAGAGAAGCACCTGGGAGTGTTAGAGGAGTCTCTGGGAGTGTCAGGGGTGTACTTGGGAGTGTCAGAGGTGTACCTGGGAGTGTCTGAGGTGTACCCGGGAGTGTCTGAGGTGTATCATGAGTATCAGAGGAGTATCTGGGAGGCTGCAGAGGTGTACCAGGAGTGTCAGAGGTGTACCTGGGAGTGTCAGAGGTGTACCTGGGAGTGTCGGAGGTGTTCCTGAGAGTGTCAGGGGTGTACCTGGGAGTGCCAGATGTGTACCTGGGAGTGTCAGAGGTGTACCTGGAAGTGTCAGAGGAGTACCTGGGAGTGCTGAGAGGAGTCCCTGAGATTGTCAGGAGGTGTACTTGGGAGTGACAGAGGGTGTACCTGGGGAGGTCTGAGGTGTACCTGGGAGTGTCTGAGGTGTAGCCTGGGAGGTCAGAGGAGAACCAGGAAGTGTCAAAGGTGTACCTGGGAGTGTCAGAGGTGTACCTGGGAGGTGAGAGGTGTACCTGGGAGTGTCAGAGGTGTACCTGGGAGCATCAGTGGAGTACCTGGGAGTGTCAAAGGTGTACCTGGGAGTGACAGGGCTGTACCAGGAGTGTCTGAGGAGTACCTGGGATGTCAGAGGTGTACCTGGGAGTGTCAGGGTGTACCCAGGAGTGTCTCAGGTTTACCTGGGAGGTCTCTCAGGTGTACCTGGGAGTATCAGAGGTGTACCTGGGAGTGTCTGAGGTGTACCTGGGAGTGTCTGAGGTGTACCTGGGAGTGTCTAAGGTGTACCTGGGAGGTTGAGGAACTGGGAGAGTCACAGGAGTGCCTGGGAGTGAGAGGTGTACCTGGGAGTGTCTGAGGCACTGGGAGTATCAGAGGTGTACCTAGGAGGTCAGGGGTACTCGGAGTATCAGAGGTGTACCTGGGAGTGTCACCAGCCTGGGAGTGTCAGGGTGTAACTGGAAGTGACGGAGGTAACTGGGAGTGTCAGAGGTGTACCTGGGAGTATCAGAGGTACCTGGGAGAGTAGGGGTACCTGGGAGTGTCAGGGTGTAACTGGAAGTGACGGAGGTGTAACTGGGAGTGTCAGAGGTGTACCTGGGAATGTCAGACGTGTGCCTGGGAGTGTCAAGGAGACCTGGGAGTGTCAGAGGAGTACTGGCAGTGCAGGGTGTGGGAGTGTCAGAGGTGTACCTGGGAGTGTCAGAGGTGTGCCTGGGAGTGTCTGATGGTACCTGGGAGGTCTGAGGTGTAGGGTCAGGAGAACCAGGAAGTGTAAGAGGTGTACCTGGGAGTGTCAGAGGTGTACCAGGAGTGTCAGAGGAGTACCTAAGAGTGTCAGAGGTGTACCTGGGAATGTCAGAGGTACCTGGGAGTATCGGAGGCATACCTGGGAGTGTCGGAGATGTACCTGGAAGTGTCGGAGGCGTACCTGGGAGCAACAGAGGTGTAACTGAGAGTGTCAGATGTGTACCTGGGAGTGTCAGGGGTGTACCACAGAGTGTCAGAGATGTACCTGGGAGTCAGAGGTGAACCAGGGAGTGTCAGAGGAGTACCTGGGAGTGTCAGAGGTGTACCTGGGAGTATCGGGAGGTGTACCTGGGAGGTCAGAGGTGTACCTGGGAGGTCAGAGGTACCTGGGAGTATCGGAGGTGTACCTAGGAGTGTCAGGGGTGTACCTTGAGTGTCAGGGGTGTAACTGGAAGTGGAGGTGTAACTGGGAGTGTCAGAGGTACCTGGGAATGTCAGAGGTGTACCTGGGAGTGTCAGAGGAGTACCTAGGAGTAGAGGAGTACCTGGGAGTGTCAGAGGTGTACCTGGGAGTGTAAGAAGTGACCTGGGAGTGTCGGAGGTGTACCTGGGAGTGTCAGAGGTGTACCTGGGAGTCAGAGGTGTATCCTGAAGTGTCGGAGGTGTACCTGGGAGGTAGGGGTGTACCAGAGAGAGAGGTGTACCTGGGAGTGTCAGAGGTGAACCAGGGAGTGTCAGGGAGTACCTGGGAGGTCAGACGTACCTGGGAGTATCGGAGGTGTACCTGGGAGGAGAGGCACCGAGTGTCAGGAGGTGTATCTGGAAGTGTCGGAGGTGTATCTGGAAGTGTCGGAGGTGTACCTGGGAGTGTCTGAGGTGTACCTGGCAGTGTCAGGGGAGAACTAGGAAGTGTAAGAGGTGTACCTGGGAGTGTTAGAGGTGTAACAGGGAGTGTCAGAGGAGTACCTAGGAGTTTCAGAGGTGTACCTGGGAATATCAGAGGTGTACCTGGGAGTATCGGAGGTTTACCTGGGAGTGTCGGAGATGTACCTGGGAGTGTCGGAGGCGTACCTGGGAGTGTCAGAGGTGTACCTGAGAGTGTCAGAAATGTACCTGGGAGTATCAGAGGTCTACCAGGGAATGTCAGAGGTCTACCAGGGAGTGTCAGAGGAGTACCTGGGAGTGTCAGAGGTGTACCTGGGAGCATCGGAGGTGTACCTGGGAGTGTCAGAGGTGTACCTGGGAGTATCACAGGTGTACCTGGGAGGTCAGGAGGTACCTGGGAGGTCAGGGGTAACTGGAAGTGACGGAGGTGTAACTGGGAGTGTCAGAGGTGTACCTGGGAGTGTCTGAGGTGTACCTGGGAGGTCAAAGGTGTACCTGGGAGGTCAAAGGTGTACCTGA
>NW_024719040.1:0-18081 GCF_018991925.1 Homarus americanus | reverse complement strand
AGATGTTGTAGCCGCAGTAGTTAACTTGGGAGGCGGCGACCACAAATTTATCTTTGTTCAGGGTGATACCATGGGCACGACATCTTATGAGCATCAGATGAACTCGGTTCAAGTGGGCCGGGAGATCATCGTCGAAGAGCAGGATGTCATCTACGACCTTCACGCAGTTGGTGACACCCTGCAGAGCCATATCCCCACGGAGGCAGTACGCATACCCCGTTGCTGCGAAGCCCATGGGTCCGCGGCAGTGTTGGAAGCGGCCGTGGGGCGTGATGAATGTAGTGAGGTGGCGATCTTCTTCCGCCAGGTCGACTTGCCAGTACCCATGTAGTGCATCCGCCGTGGTAAAGAACTTTGCAGACGGGGTGACGCTGCGGACTGCTTGGATGGGCGTAGGCGATGGATGGGCAGGACGGGAGACCTGCGAGTTGAGATGGGTGAGGTCCACTGTGATGCGAACACCTACAGGCTTGGGTGCCAGGACCATAGGGTGGCACCACTCAGAGGGCTCCTCACCGGCGTGTCTGATGATCCCCTGCTGCACCAGAGAATCGAGCTCCGCCTTCACCTTGTCCCGTATGGCAAAGGGGATAGGCCTGGGTGTGTGGATGGCGAAAGGCGTCGCGCCAGGCTTGAGGTGGATTCTCATCGGGGGGCCTGTCATCTTCTTGAGCGGCGTCTTCTGGAGGTCGGACTTGGAGACAAGGACGTCGCTGAACTGACGAAAAAAGAACTCCCGGGCGGCAGCAGGTGTAGTCATAGCTTAAACAGGTATCTCTGCACACCTGTTGAGGTGTGTCACGGCGAGGATGGGCTTTGGGAACTCGGATGAGACGATGGCCAAGTCCTGACAATGGCCACATGACAAGAGAGGGGTTTGGATGCCCTCATGGACGTGGACTGTGGCAAGGCAAGACTTGGGACCGAGCTGTAGTGTTGCACGTCGTTCATGGCTGTGGGTGACAGGCTACTCCTGGGAATGTTGAGGGCGTCCAGGTGTGTTGGTCCAATCACCGTGATGTCCGCGCCCGTGTCAGGTATCATCAGGAGGTTGGAAGAGTTGGTACCGTAGGACAGACGAACATTGACGGGCTTGGGGGACCTGTCACTCGAGGCATCATCCACGCGTCGGCATCCTTTGTTGTTCTTGGGAGACGGTGGTGTGGACGTTCTGTCGGGCTGTAAAGAGACGTTTTGACCTGGAGATGGAGGCTTCTTGGTGGACCTGCAACACTTGGCGAAGTGTCCTTGCTTGTTGCAAGCGTTGCATGAGACCTTGTTGGCAGGACATCGAGTTGTGCGGGGCCAATGGCCTTGAAACCCACAGTTTCGACATGTACTATCAGCCGCAGGGCACTTTCCTGGACCATGCTGGCGCTGACAGTTTCTAAAGGATTCGGGAGAAGAAACTGGTGACTGTGACGGGGGCTGTGGAGAGGACGCCGTCTGCATCTGGCGTTGATTCCTCTTGTAGGTGGAGACGGCGTGGACTTGAGATGGCGATGAGTGTATAGCTGAGGCAGCCTCTCTTGTGGCCTCATACGACCTGCAACAGGTGACGAAGTCGGTGAGGGAAGAGGCAGAGTCGAGGGTGAGGAGTTTCTGAAGCAGGTCCTCGTCACGTACACCCATCAGCAAGATCATCTTGAGCTGGATCTCAGCACAGGTTACAGGATCGCCTGTACATAGGTCCACCTCGGCTGCAAGGTCCTTAAGTCGTGCATAGAAGTCTGAGAATGATTCCCCAGAAGCTTGTTTGCAGGATAGCAGTTCCCTATGACGCAAAGCTTCATTGCGGAGGCCACGGAAATGACTCTGCAAGGCGTTTAAAACCTCTGTCACTGACCTGGGGGAGTCAGGGGGGATGGCTAGCGTGTGCTCTAGGAGGCGTTGAACATCGAGGGAAATGCACGATCTTAATTGGATGAGTTGTTTATGAGGGGGCATTCGGTTGAGGTCAGACATAACAGCAAAGTCTTCGAAACGACGTCGCCATTGACGGTATACTTGATATGTTGCATCAGATTGAAGAGGTGGGGGACTGGGAACTGAAGACTTGCTGTGCAGGGGTGTACTCGAGACGGCAGGCGGTGGAGGAGGCACGGAGAGGTCGACGAGAGTTGAAACTGGAGCAGGTGGTTGAGAAGGCACTGAGGTATACCCAAGGGGGATAGGTGACGTGTGAGGAGGCGTTGTCTGAAGGATAGATGAAGAGGCTGAAGCTGGCGAATTGGTTGTGGCAGCTGGTGAAGTCGTCCTCGTTGCCAGCAATTCCAATAGTCTCAGGAGTTTGTGGTTATCAGCTTGGTGTTGTTGTTGAAGTTGAAGGCGGTAAGCTGATGCCTCTGACTGTCTTGACAATTCCTCTTGACGTCTTGACCATTCCTCTTGACGTCGTTTTTCCTCCTCTAATTGACGTCTTTGGGCTTCCTTCTCTTGGGAAACTTGTAGGAAGTGGATTAACTGACGTATATCCTGGCTCCCATCCTTTGAATTTGGCGCGCCCGGCGTGTGAGGCGTGAGGGGGGGTGGGAGGGTCTGTGAGGCTTCGTCTACCTCATAATCCTCATCTAAATTTCCCGGCAAATCGTCATGGTCAGACATCTCGTGTTTGGTATGGTTGCGATGGGAAAGACAAGGAGAATAAGGTGAAGTGCTATGTTTTCGTCAATGTACTTGCCTAAGTGCAGGAACTGGCGGGCAAGTAAAAGAGTACTGACTGTAATATTTGTGAAGTGAGAGGAGGCGGCTGGCGGCGGTGGTGCTGGTCCCTGTATTCCTCCGCGCGCCCGGGCGAGGCTGGTGGTGACTCAGTGTAGGGGAGGCAGTCAGTGGCCTGCGGGCCGGCGCAGATGGAGGATGTATGCCGGAAGTGCTGTCTTGGAAACTGGGCTGAAGGCGTTTCTGCTACCTGTAGGGCCGCAGAAACATAGCAAAGAGACATGAAAGGCACTGCACTTCACTTAGGGCACTTCACAAGGTCACAAAGCACTTTAAATCCAGGGGCACTGTGGAGTATATCTTCTGGGCGGGAAACAGAGGAGGCCGGGAAACAGACGAGGCCGGCTCTTGCAACTTGTCAACTGTCGTGTTGGAGCTACTCAACTGCGCCATGTGGTGTGGTGAAATCCTAGACAAGGTTCTTCAAACTCCAGAGCACGAGCAGTAGGTATATTCAATAAGTGGTACAAGACTTGGCGTGATAGCCAACCGGTACAGGAACAGGAGCCAGCACAAGGAACTCCTCGTCGTAGGCAGGCCGAAGCGGATCTGAGGGATGTTAGCTAGCTAGGCAAGGAGAGTTGCTAGACATTACTAGGACAATAAATGAGGTCTTCTAATTACTCGACTAGCGCGGTACAGACATAGTATATCGGGACATAGTAAGTGAACATAGGCATTAGACATAAGCATAGATATCAAACATGCTATAATAATGTGTAGTAATACAGACATGTGAATAAATGGTACAATGAATGGTAACAGAGTCTTGGCGTCAGGCGTGTTCACATATCTTGGTATTTACATATCAATACAGCTGCAAGGGTTTCAAACGTCATAATAAGATCACAAACGTGAAATTATTGGTGAAGGAGCAAGTGCTGACCGGGCTGCTGCTATGAATTTTCCCCCATTCTTACGAAAAATTATGGAGGAAGGACAGTACACCGACGACCAAGTATTCAACATAGATGAATCCGGGTTGTTTTGGAAGAAATTGCCATCCAAGACCTTCATAGTAAAGTCTGCCAGCAAGTGTTGGGGCCGGAAGTTGCAGAAGGAGCGCATCACCATCCTGTTCACCACCAATGCCTCCAGCACTTGTAAGCTGAAGTTGTCTGTGATCCACAAAGCCCGCAAGCCGCATGCCTACAAAAATATGGACATGAGCAAGCTAAATGTCCATTGGCTAACCTCACGTAAGGCGTGGATGTTCACTGGTCTGCCCCTCTCCTGGTTTGACAACTGACATGAAGAAACTCTGCGAGCAACATAATGTTCCATTCAACATTTTGTTGCTCCATGACAAAGCACCAGGGCACTCACCCCTATTGCTGGATCGTCACCCCAATGTAAAAGTGATCTTCCTTCCCCCTAACACTACGTCGTTAATCCAGCCCATGGATCAGGAGTTGACATGCAACGTCAAGGCTGCTTTCTCCGCAAAGAAGTTTTGGCTCCTGAACGACTTCACCAACACCAAGGATGAATTGCAGGACCTTCTGAGTGGCACCGATAGCGAGAGCGAGGACAAGGATCCAGAACAAGATTTGGCGGACCATGAAGTGCGAGTTAAGCAGTTCTGGAAACTTTTTAACGTCAAGAAAGCTGTTGATTTCTTGGTGGAGGCATGGGGGCAGCTGTCTGTGGCAACGATTCGTCATAAGTGGCGGCATGTGTTGGAGGGTATCCCAGGTGGGAGGCAGAGTCAAGCTGTGGCTGGTGAGGTTCAATCTGTTGCTGTGGCATTGGGCATAGCAAGAGAGGCTGCTCTAAGTGTTAGAGCTGCAGGCCTTCTCCGAGACCACCAACGATGACATCCTGGAGGTAATCAAGCAACCTGAGGTGACTGCAGAGGAGATGTTAGAAGGTGATGACGTCAGTGAACAGCAAGGTGTTACGGAAGAACAGGAACAAACTGACACATAGTATGTGAAGGCGGTCATCGAGTTTGCTGAGAAAATCAAGCTCATCCTTGCCTAAGACCCAGTGAATCATCGCTATGAAGTGTCAAATAACCTTCTGTTGAAATCGATGGAGCCGTATGTCCAGATGTATCACGACCACATCAATGCTAGCCGTTAATGGAACATTACTGAGTTCTTCACCCGCAACCCACCACAGCCAGCCCAAGTCAGTGATAGTGAGGATATGGCCTTTGAAGGGTTTGACGAGGAGGCCCTGCTAGCCTCTGTGGTGGATAGTAATACAGGTGATACAAGTGATACACTTGAGGGCCACTAATCTGCCCTCTGCCTCGGAATCAACCTCCCATCCTCGTGTGCCCTGCCATCTCTTCTACTAACGTAAGTGTTAAAAAACCTAATATTACTGATATTTCTCTTATATATTAATTGTGTGTGCATACCATCATAAAATTAAGATGTTAGTTTTACTACAACGTACATATTGTGTCTGAGAAAGTGTAGTTTGGGGGTCGGCCCAGTCTCTATTTCAATTAATTCCATATGTTCTGTTATTTCGTTTACACGTTTCTCGTTTTACTCGGACCTCCACGGTTTCAATTGACCGTGTAAATGCAGACTATATTATACTGTACTATATTTTTAACCAAACAAAGTTACCAATAGTGTAGTGTGATAATGTTTTCTCTGTAGCATTTTAATACTATGAGGTATTTGAGTTTTCTACCTTATTCTTTGTTATTCAGACAAAATAATTAAGTTGATGGAGAGCATTGGCATCAAGTGGTGGTTGGGGAAGGGTATGCTGGTGGTGGTGTGTGATGCAGGTTCGTGTGAAGTGACAGTAAACCAGAATTGGCTCGTTGTTGAAGTGAAGTACCCTGACAGCTACATCATTTACAGCAGTGATAATGTGTGAGTGTTTTCTTTTGACACTGGCCACTTTGCTGTCAGTGGAAAAAAGGCTTGAAATAGTGTAAAAGAAATCTGATAGACATTCTACCAGTTAAAAGGTTTTGGTGTTGATTTTAACTTGATTAGTTTTAAATATGAATAAACAATTTTGTTTCTTTTTGTACTATTAGGCGGGTAATACATCCATTTGTCTTTCACAGGCCATATAAACCTTATACTCTTCTAGAGGATAAGGGAAATTATCAAATGGATGAAGAACATCGGCTGCACACAGCTGTGGGTGGCCTGTTAATGTGGCGCACCATGCAGAGTGCTGGTGTTTTACAAAGTGAGTAATTAAAATACCTGTATATAAATCCTTTTGCAATCTTTGTGTCATAAATAGATCATTTAATATTTTGCCATATACAGGGATTGATAAGTGCACCCACCTCTCTTTTATACGAGGTTGTGTTCTTGAAAACCACCGCTTAATTAAAAATCACACAAATTAAACATCATTTTCCTATAAGAATACATGTAAATGTTACAGATTAGGGGGTATATTTTTTTTTCTTGGGATTAGGCCACCCAAGCACAGGTCACTGATCCACATCGGGGCCTGGGGGGCAAAAATGTAATAATAATAATAATAAAGAACCATAAAGAAATACAAAAATTAAAAAAAGATCAAAAGTGAAAAAGAATATATGTGTGTTTTGTCAACAGTAAGAGAAACAATTGAGACCCTGCAATTGTATGTAAATGAGGCAGAAAGTCAGATCAGCAACCTGGTCACAATTTTCGTGATGCCATATAGCAGTAGGGTCTACCATAGACCACATTATGCTTCCAATATCTTTCCCTGTTTGGTAGCTGCCTAATACCTACTACCTACAGCACAGGGTACGAACAGTGCTCTCAATTAAACCAAGCATGCGGCCAACATTCGACACACGCTCTCCTCTCTGAAGGCGGGTGATCACATTTAATTTCACATCCATTGTGATTGTTTTTTGTGCCTTTTTAGCTTTAGACGCCCCAGAGGAGGCAGATGGACCTTTTCCAGACATGCTTGATGGAGGAAACAGCATTTAACACTAAAAGGGTACTCCATAAACACAATACAAATGAGAGCACAGAGAAAAAGTAGTGCTAGTGTGAACTGAGAAAGTGATACACTCCCGTGTATCACTTGATGGACTTAAGATGCTACCTGACCTACAGTAGCTTGGAGAAGGACGTGCCCCTAAGTGCTCGTGTTAGTGACCATAGGAAATGGCCGCCATGGATCGTTGTGTTGTGGGGGAAGAGGGATGGTGTGTGAGGGAAGACGACCCCCTGGCCACTCTGTTAAGTCAGCTGGAGCAGTTGAGGAATGAGATAGACGCTCAAAAGGGGGAGAACAAAGCCCTCAGGACTGAACTCCTTCAGGTTGGTGTCCTGCCTGAAGGAGGAGCAGGCGTGGAGAGTGGTTGTCTCCAAGGGGACTAGGGTCAGACTCAGGATAGCTGACCAGGGTGTGCAGTGCAGTAACCCCTACCAAGTGTTGAAAGAAGCTGGCGAGGAAGAGAAGAGGCAGGACAGTGTGGTGCCAGGAGAGAAAAGGGCAGTTGTACAAACCCTGCCCAGTGGTAAGGTCGTGGGAGTTGGGGACAGCCAGGTGAGGTTTTTAGATAGGACTTTTTGTGCAAGAGATAGGAAACGTAGGACTAGGGTGTGTTTTCCTGGGGCTGGGATAGAGCATGTAGCTGAGAGGTTAGACAGGGTTTTTCAAGGGAGGGTACCAAGCCAGTAGTGTGGGAGGTAACGACATAGGAAGGGTTAGGAGTGAGGAACGTTTCAAGAAATATAGGGAAGCGCTACGGAAGGTTAGAGATAGGGGAGGGATCCCAATAGTATGCGGTGTCTTGCCTAGAAGAAACGTAAAAGAAATAAATGACCTAAATGCAAACTTGTACTGTACATGTACTAAATGATTATGGTACTAAAATTGTTATGTACAGTGCATTTTATAGCTTGTTTATATTCAAATTAATCACTATCTTACAAGAATCCCAGCAATGTAAATTATATTCTCCCACGTCATTTTACTGGTATTTTATAAGAGAGAAGCTTAGTCACTTAAGGACTGATAAATAAACACACATTAGACCTTAGGCGCCAACTGTCAAACATATCACCTCACCTCCTGCTCCCTCCCTCCCTCTCTCTGCCCAGCCAGGGTTTTAGGCTTACAGTTTTTGTCTTATATAATATCTCAGACTAAAGTTAGGGGAATATAATTTGCATTGCTGGAATCCTTACTAGACGGCGAATAATTTGAATATAAACGTCATATATTTTGTACAAGGGATAAAAATTAATCACCTGTATCACATTACAGTAGGATAGCGTCTGTGACTGGGATGAATGAGACACACTGTAAAATTTAGACACTTATATTCCCTCCAACACTACAAACACAATCAAATAATGGTACACCAATATGCGCACCTCTTAACTTAAACTTTAACCACTACTCTGGGGAATAAACGTTATACATGACATAGAAATTATTAGAAACACAGGCAACAATAAATTTGAAGTATCAAGAAATGTTGCTCGCCCACATGAACAGGCCTTAAGGCTTTCACAAAATAATATCAGTCACTTAGGAAATGGTACTAAAAAATAAGAAATTAAATACTCCACAATGAACAGGCCTTAAGGGTTTTCAACAAAATAATATCAGTCACTGAGGAATGGTAATAAAATATAAGAAATTAAATACTCTACAATGAATAGGCCTTAAGGGCTTTCAACAAAATTATAGCACCCCAACAGATGTACACTTCCTAACCTAACCTAACCACTACTCTGGGGAACAAGGTTATACCTGAGATCAGAATTATGAAGAACAATTAGAGGCATTAAAAGAATCAAATCACAGTATCACTCTGGTTCCACTTAATGGCACAAACATTCAAAACAATATTATCAAAATTATTTAGAAACTATTAAACTACACACGTCAAGATAATATCAGTCTGAGGAATGGTGTTAACTACACCCGTAATAAGGGAGGGAAGATGTTCCTCTTGGTATCTCCTAGAGACCTAGACTCACGGTCTCAGTGTGTGACCATTAGTTTACTCAGATAGCCTCAGTGTACTCCCAGTGCGTCCATAAAGCGGAAGGGAGTGAGCCAATCAGACCTTGTACAGTTGAGAGAAACTTTAGCTTCCCGTTAGCAAGAGGGTTTCACTAGCTGCTCGGGACATGTGGGGTTGTGCACCGGAGTGGTAAGAACTGATCACCCACTGCTGATGCTGGTCCCGTGTCGTGTTAGTTGTCGGGAGCACTCGTTCACTCAAGAGATCCTTTGCTACCCCGCTAAACAGTGACAGGCCTACTCTGATCGGTCCAATGGCGACAATCGCCACCCTCAATCATCAACGGCAGTCAATCTCTCGCAGTCAACTCCGGTCAACTCCAGTCAAGTGGGTTCTGACGGAAACCCTGAAATGAACTCACTGTTAGCTCTAGTTTACTTTACCACTGCCCTATCTAACCCTGTCTGAGATCGAATGAGACTTACTTGTTATACTGCAATAGCGCAGCACAGGTGACTAGGCCACGTGACTATTTCTGTGACGGACGCGCAGGGACGTCTTGTCTGCTTGACTCCTCCCATCGACTGAGGGCCAGCCAGCGTCGCGTCCTCTCAAGGCGTTAGCCTATGCCTACGTGACATTTTTTCCGCCTAACTAATAACTCCTTGGGACACCCGTAACATTATTCAGACTGATAAACGATCTATAATAATTTCAAATTCAATAATGGTCCCTTACTTCATGAATCGCATCATTATTAATTCGGTAAATTACATTTAATATCATATAGGCCTAGTTCCGCAATATCTCGCTATGAGCAGGCAGCGCTCTCTCCCCTCAGATGATCTTGAACGCTCAGTATCGCTAATGGCGGGGCATTTGAAATTACTCTGAAATTTCTGAATATTACAATCGACCCCCCTAAAAAAAGACAGCACTGTCCTCATGTGCTGAGAAAACATGCATACGACCCCCCTAAAAATTTGTTCTAAGGACTGCATCTCACCCCTTTAACGTGCTAAATGCAGCATTTGTCTTCTCTTCTCTCCTTTCCTCTCCCGCTAACACTCGACCCCCCTAAAAGAAAACAGCACTGCCCTCATGTGCTGAGAGAACAGCTTAGAACCCACCTTCAACTCTGTACTATTCCACTCGCAGCTAGCAACTCCATTTCTTCCTAGCCCAACTCAAACCAACCAGAACAGCACGCTCCCCTTTTGCCTGGCCCTTAACTAGAGAACCAATGTCAAAATTAATACCAGCCCAAAACAAACATGCTCTCCTTTGCCTGGCCCTTGAACTAAGAGGAACCAATGTCAAAACAATACTCAGTCCAAACAAACATGCTCTCCTTTGGCCTGGCCCTTGAACTAAGAGGAACCAGTGTCAAAAAAATACTCAGTCCACGTCTCCGAACCTCATGCCGGCAGACCAACACTCTGACAATGTACCAGTCCATATTAGTGAGGCCCTGGACATTACAACCGTACTCTCAATCCCGCTCATGACAGCAACTCAATCCCGCTCATGACTGCAACTCAATCCCGCTCATGACAGCAACCACTACTCAACGCACATCTCTGACCTAACCATTTCTCCAATCCCCTCTGCCCTACTCACAACTCCTCCAACTCACCCTCGACAACCTGCCCCTTCTCATTACCCTGCAACCTAAACTGTAATTTGTCGGCTTCGTCTTTCAGTTGCAGGCTCGATCGACCTCTCTGAACTACTTCTCTTCATCTTGCTCATCTGGAGTGGGGGCTCCTCGTCTTCCTCCTCCGATTCATCCATCGCTGGGTCTCCCGGATGCCTTAGGGTTGGAGCAGCCTTCAAGTTGCTCCGGTTTTCCACTCTCGCTTCCAGGTCTTCTTCCCCACTGGGCTCAATGCGATATAAACCAGGCCTTGGATTTAGGACCTCAACAATGTGCCATCTCGTATCAAACCAATGGTTTTGCAGCTTACACCGGCCTATTTTTACATTGTTCCTCAGCAAAACCTCCTGGCCCACTTCCCAGCTACTCTCGTGGGCTTTCTCTTCTCTTTTCCTTCTGTTTATTTCCTTACGTCTCCGAACATTGATCTCCACTGCTTCCTGCAATCTTCGTTGCCGGTCTCTAATCACCATCACCCACTCATCTACCGGCTCTGGGTAGACAACATCTTCTCTTACGATCAGGGATTTCCTAGCTCGGTACATCTTGCGGAAATCATCATTTTGGAGCTCTACCTGTACCTCATCCTCCGGCAGCTCTCCCACCAACCATCTTCGCAGTTTTGTCATATAGTCCATGCCTTCTTGCTCCTTACGCAGCCCATCCATCGTCCACAATTCCTTCCTTCCTGCCCCGTTCTCCTCTAGTACATGCATCGCTGTATACTCTTCTTCGCTATCTTCCTCCTGTTCCGCCGGGATTCTAGATAGAGTATCCGCCACAATGTTGTTCTTCCCCGGCTTGTACTCTATAGTAAAGTTAAACTGCTCGAGATCCGCATTCCACCTACTTTCCACGGCACCTAGTTTAGCCTTCTCGCGGTGACTGAGTGGGTTGTTATCTGTATAGACTGTGAAATGTTTCCCTGCCAAATAATCCCTGAATTTATCCACTACTGCCCATTTGAGTGCTAACATCTCTAACTTACGAGAACTATAGTTGTTCATGTTACGTTCTGATTTCCTCAGGCCCCGACTCGCATAGCACACCGGATGCAACCTGCCATCCTTCCGCTGGGACAGCACCGCACCTAGCCCACGAAAACTTGCATCTGTTTCTAATATAAACTCCTGAGTGAAATCTGGGCAAGCCAACACTGGTGTCTGCGTCACCTTGTCTTTCAGTTTCTCAAAAGCCTGTTGCTGTTCCTCTCTCCATTCACTATCTACCCGATCCTTCGATTTCCCATGCATCAACGCATGCAGTGGAGCAGCTATTTGGGCAAACCCTTTAACAAATTTCCTATAAAATGATGTGAACCCTACAAAAGACCGCACATCTTTCACCGTCTGAGGGACTGGCCAATCTCTTATTACCCTAATCTTCTCAGGATCAGCTGTGATGCCTTCAGCTGACACCTGATATCCTAAATAACTTACTTTTGAAGCCATTATTTCACACTTTTTAGGTTTAAATCTTAAGTTATTCTCCCTCATCCTGCAAAATAATTCCCTCAATCTGACTATATGCTGATCTATTGTACTTGAAAACACCATCACATCATCAAGGTATACAAGCAACGAGGAAAAAATTTTATCCCCTAAAATCCGCTCCATGTATCTCTGAAAGGTTCCCGGACTATTTGACAATCCCATAGGCAGTCGCCTGTACTCAAAGTGTCCGAAGCTTGTGCTGAAGGCAGTCTTTGGACGGTCTGAAGGTTTTACTTCTATCTGGTGATATCCCGCCGCCAGATCAAACGTTGAGAAAACTGGGCCCCCGTCAGAGATTCTAGAGTTTCATTTATCCTAGGCAGAGGAAACGCATCGCGTACCGTGACCTTATTTAAGTCACGATAGTCAATGCACAACCTCAGCGTCCCGTCCTTTTTCCTCACTACTACAATGGCGGCAGAGTACGGACTCTCACTATGCTGAATTACTCCCTGGTCTAACAGCTGGCTAATGTGCTGCTTCACCTCTGGTACCTGGTTCGGAGGGATCCTCCGATATGGCACCCTAACCGGCCTGTCTGTGGTCACTGGGATCTCATGCTGAACCCCAATAGCCTTTCCTATGGGCTGGCCCTCTCCTTCAAAAATATCACTAAACTCTTCTATTAAACACCTAACTGCACTCTCTTGTTCCTCATTCATTTCCTCCGTGTGCACTTTGACCTCCGTACGGGCATCCGGTTGAACTGTCCTCACATACACCTCTTCACTGATGTCTTCCTCGACTTCCGTCCCAGAAGCCACTTTCCCAATCCGCCAATTGCCCCTCAAGTTCTTACGACTATCAGACAGATTTGCCACCAACACCTGGGTCATGCCTCTCACCACTCTTACCGCTATCGGCAACACTATCACACCCTCAGGCATCCAACCTTCATCCTCTATGGTTAGAGGTTCAATCACTACTTCTTTGTTAGCTACCTGGCTTAATGAGGGAACACATACTGACAGCAACCGAGTACTCCGGGGAGGGATGGTTGGGCTTTTCTTCCTCTCCGTCATACAATACCCCAGGCTGATGGCCTCTATTGCACATAACTGCCTAACCTCATGCAAGCAATTTTCCCACTGAGCGGTGCTCCTGGCTTCCCTGCACAAGTGATACATGTGCGGCCAGATCTCCGCAACCTCCCCCAGCACATTCATCCCCAACAACCCGACATGAGATTGCCCCTTACCCTGGGTCTCAATCCCTGGACAAACCAACATCCCCACATCAGTGACTTCAACCCCACATACGACCATAGTGACCCGAATACACCCCACATACGACCATAGTGACCCGAATACACCCCACACACGGCACTGGAAACCCTGACGCCCCTTTTACCCTTATTCGAGTGGGCTGCAACACCACGCCTGCAGGCTCCAGCTCCCGACGGTAGAAAAGTTCATCAATTAGCGACACTTCTGCCCCAGTATCTGCTAAACCCCACATTTCACGACCCGCTACCAGCACCGAGACCTTAGGACACTCTGCTTTCAGCCTTAAGGTACCTTCTGTTGTGATTAAATTTGTCATGCGAACCACGCTTGACCATGGGTCCGCTCTCTCTTGATTCATAACATCGCCGGTGGAATCTATTGGTGAGGCCAGGAACGGTTGGCGGGGACTGCCTGGCCTTGACCATTTCCCGACCGCCAGTTCCGATTGTTATTTCCAACTCGATACTGGCCATTGGCCACGTATCCCCTTGGGACACTCTCTCCTGGTCCGGACCTGCTCGTGCAATTGAGACTGAAGTGGCCCTCTTGTCCACACGCATAGCACCTCGGGAGAATCGAGCCTCCAGTCTGCGGCTCGTCCTCTCTTCCTTTAGTCAGCGGTACCTCCCTCAAGGCATCTCGTTTTTGTTCCGCCTCTCTCAGCCCCGTGATCCACTCGTCTAGACTATGGTGAGGATACTTCTTGATCTCATCCACTAACCACATACGGCTTTGTTCCTCCTTGAGCCCCCGAGTGATTGCATCTCCCAACAGGGCCTTATCATATTTATGATCATGGTGGTTCAACTCATCGTTTAAATCGAGCATAGCATCGTAATATTCAAGAAGCGTTTCGTTGCTCCCTTGTTTCCGCGTCATCATCTTCCGAATGGCGTCGTACGTGGCCGTCTGCCCGCCGTATTGCTGCTTCAAATAACTAGTTAATTCATCTACGGTTTCCCAGTCTCTGCGTGCATTGTATACGCGATCTGCCGCAGGCCCCGCAAGATGCCTTATTACGAATTGGATTCGACGGACTTCGTCTCCGTCTAGCAGCTTGAGGGTTCGGTCAACCTCTCTTAACCACTTTCCTACCTCTATTCCTGGCCTACCGTCGAACTTAGACATGGTCAACCCGGCCCCGAGACTAGTTCCCTCTCTACTATTGTGTCTCCTCATCTCCCACATTGTCTCATCGTGCTGTATTTTATACTGTGTCTTTACCCTATCTAGTGCATCCCCCAACAGAGCTAGGTGTTGTTGGTGTTCCTTCTCTAACTGTTGCAATTGTGTGTGGTACTCCCCCCTTAACTGTTGTACATATACTCCATACTCCCCCCTGATTTGGTTCGCCCATGCCTGACATTCCCCATTGATCTTCCCTTCTAACTGTTCCAATCGTTCCTGGTACTCTCCCCGGATTTTCCCCTCTAGCTTCCCAATACGTTCCACGAACTCCTCTCTCAACTGCACCAACCCCGGGCTGTCTCTCCTTTTCTCCGAGTAACCCCGCACCGTCAACCACAACAAACCCATTCCCATGGCGAGCATGAGTAGAGTTGAGGTCACACTCTCTACCGTTTCCATCCACTCCATGATTACGCTCATTATCCCAACCACAGAACTATCAGTCACGAAATAAAAATAACTACGCTCTGCTACCATTTGTAACCGGTCGGAATTTGCTGGACTTTAATTTCTCACTTGACTTGGGGTTTATTAAAATTTAATAGATGGTAAAGGCAGTGGAAGCGCCCCTTTGAGAAAAATCCCGAACCAGCACAAGAACACTTAAATCTACTACACAAAATGAACTGTCCGTGACCCGTGGAAGGATAGCGTCTGTGACTGGGATGAATGAGACACACTGTAAAATTTAGACACTTATATTCCCTCCAACACTACAAACACAATCAAATAATGGTACACCAATATGCGCACCTCTTAACTTAAACTTTAAACACTACTCTGGGGAATAAAAGTTATACATGACATAGAAATTATTAGAAACACAGGCAACAATAAATTTGAAGTATTAAGAAATGTTGCTTGCACACATGAACAGGCCTTAAGGCTTTCCCAAAATAATATCAGTCACTTAGGAAATGGTACTAAAAAATAAGAAATTAAATACTCCACAATGAATAGGCCTTAAGGGCTTCCAGCAAGATAATAGCAGTCACTGAGGAAATGGTAATAAAACTTAAGAAATTAGATACTCTACAATGAATAGGCCTTAAGGGCACTCAACAAAATTATATCAGTCACTGAGGAAATGGTAATAAAATTTAAGAAATTAAATACTCTACAATGAATAGGCCTTAAGGGCACTCAACAAAATTATAGCACCTCAACAGATGTACACTTCCTAACCTAACCTAACCACTACTCTGGGGAACAAGGTTATACCTGAGATCAGAATTATGAAGAACAATTAGAGGCATTAAAAGAATCAAATCACAGCATCACTCTGGTTCCACTTAATGGCACAAACATTCAAAAAAACACTACTATCAAAATTATTTAAGAAATATTAAACTACACACGTCAAGATAATATCAGTCTGAGGAATGGTGTTAACTACACCCGTAATAAGGAAGATAAAATGTTCCTCTAGGTATCTCCTAGAGTCCTAGACTCACGGTCTCAGTGTGTGACCATTAATATACTCAGATAGCCTCAGTGTACTCCCAGTGCGTCCATGGGCAGGAAGAGAGTGAGCCAATCAGACCTTGTGCAGTTGAGAGAAACTTTAGCTTCCCGTTAGCAAGAGGGTTTCACTAGCTGCTCGGGACATGTGGGGTTGTGCACCGGAGTGGTAAGAACTGATCACCCACTGCTGATGCTGGTCCCGTGTCGTGTTAGTTGTCGGGAGCACTCGTTCACTCAAGAGATCCTTTGCTACCCCGCTAAACAGTGACAGGCCTACACTGATCGGTCCAATGGCGACAATCGCCACCCTCAATCATCAACGGCAGTCAATCTCTCGCAGTCAACTCCGGTCAACTCCAATCAAGTGGGTTCTGACGGAAACCCTGAAATGAACTCACTGTTAGCTCTAGTTTACTTTATCACTGCCCTATCTAACCCTGTCTGAGATCGAATGAGACTTACTTGTTATACTGCAATAGCGCAGCACAGGTGACTAGGCCACGTGACTATTTCTGATGGACGCGCGGAACGTCTTGTCTGTGTGAATGCTCTCCGGGACTGGGCCTAGCCAGCGTCGCGTCTCCCCAAGGCGTTAGCTTGGGCCTACGTGATATATCCCGCCTAACTAATAACTCCTTGGGACACCCGTAACATTATTCAGACTGCTAAACGATCTATAATAATTTCAAATTCAATAATAGTCCCTTAACTTCATGAGTCGCATCATTATTAATTCGGTAAATCACATTTAATATCATATAGGCCTAGTTCCGCAATCTCTCGCTACGAGCAGGCAGCGCTCCCTCCCCTCAGATGACCTTGAACGCTCAGTATCACTCATGGCGGGGCATTTGAAATTACTCTGAAATTTCTGAATATTACATATATATATATATATATATATATATATATATATATATATATATATATATATATATATATATATATATATATATATATATATATATATATATATATCTTTTTCATGTTTTCTGTAATCTCTTCGTGTCTATCCCATTATTGCCTGTATTACTCACTCTTTATGTTGCCTTTGCCCTTTATTTAGTTTTCATTGTTCTTTGACCATTTAAAACAATAATAACCCTCACTCTCAGTGTGTGTGTGTGAGGCAGACCTCCAGCTGTACTGTAATGTGTGGCTTCAAACTCAGGAACAAAGTAAACTTCCTTGTTGTTACCACAAAGTTATAACTTGTGACACCGGCGTATGACACACTGGTGTATGGGACAGACAAGTGGATGTAAAAGAAATATACTTGTTTGTGTCATGTCTGAATTTTAGTCTTTTTACACGGTTCTGTATTTACTATGATGACACTGAATATAAACTTAGCATATGGTAGTGTACAGTACAGGCACTCGTATGTATACATCTCTGTTATATTAAGTAATTCATAGGTCAATATTTTCCTATAGTCATCTCTGCTGAGTGTAGCCTGGTTTAATTAATCTCTCAAATATATCTCGTTATTCATTTCCAATATAACTCAGGTGTTGCCGTAGATATAAGAAATAAATTATCTACTATATGATCCAATTTCTCCTATGTTAATTTTACGGTGATTGGTGATTTTACTTTAACATATTATATTATGTCCGATTTACATATCTCACTTTTATCAGATACAAATTATATAGGCAGTAAGTACCCTTAGAGACGGGCGCAATATATGCATCCACAGCCATATAAAAAAACAACAACATTCTAATATAAACATCTCCAGGTGTTAATGTTCTTTAAACATCTAAATAAGTGACATTTCGTGTGTTTACTTACAATTAAATAACTCAATGTTTTACCTTATTAATTTATACCTGATGTTATTCGCTCTATACCGGTACTGATTCTACCATACATCAATGCTAAATTTATTTCAGTTTTATTTTATATTTTTCTGGAATAAATAATTTCTAATTTTTAATTGAGGAAGAAGTTGTGAGTATTACCTCCACGTCTTGGCCACCACTCACCTCCCTCCTCCACGTCTTGGCCACCACTCACCTCCCTCCCCCACGTCTTGGCCACCACACACCTCCCTCCTCCACGTCTTGGCCACCACACACCTCCCTCTTCCACGTCGTGGCCACCACACACCTCCCTCCTCCACGTCTTGGCCACCACTCACCTCCCTCCTCCACGTCTTGGCCACCACTCACCTTCCTCCTCCACGTCTTGGTCATCACTCACCTCCTCCTCCACGTCTTGGCCACCACTCACCTCCCTCCTCCACGTCTTGGCCACCACTCACCTCCTTCCTCCACGTCTTAGTCATCACTGACCTCCTTCCTCCACATCTTGGCCACACTCACCTCCTTCCTCCACATCTTGGCCACACTCACTTCCCTCCTCCACGTCTTGGCCACCACACACCTCCCTCCTCCACGTCTTGGCCACCAC